>NC_057798.1:679265279-679274837 GCF_018294505.1 Triticum aestivum | reverse complement strand
CCTTGGCATTGCCACTCTTCTTTCCCTTTCCCGACTTTTCATCATCGGACTCGGGGTCCTTGGTACCATAAGAGTCGGCATATTTAATTAGAGACACCATCAGCTGCCCCATATCATTGCAATCGTGCTTGACCGCCCCAGCTTCTGCTTAAGAGGCAAAAAACGGCAATTTTCTCTAACATTAGAACTGCAGAGCCGACATTAATGTTATCAGATGAGTGTATAATAGCCTTGACCCGGTGCACCCAATGGGTCGTTGATTCACCCTCCTCTTGGGCGCAAGCAGATAAATCCACAATTGACATGGGTTGTTTGCATGTATCTTTGAAGTTCTGGATAAACCGGGCCTTTAGCTCACCCCATGACCCGATGGAATTGGCAGGCAGCCCTTTTAACCAAGTACAAGCCATCCCATCCAGCATCATGGTGAAGTATTTAGCACACGTGGCATCGCTGACGTCAAACAGTTCCATGGCCATCTCATAACTCTCAATCCAGGCCTCATAGGGTAAGTCGGCTATGTAGTTAGGCACCTTACGAGGTCCTTTGAAATCCTTGGGCAAACGCTCATTACGCAGAGCCGACACCAAATAGGGTACACTTGTAGTTCTAGAGGTCACGCCTGCCTCCAGCGAAGCTGTTGGATAAACCGGAAGGTGTTGATGAACCAGCTCCTGAGCCGCCTGCTCAGCTTCGCGATGTGCCCTGTCCTGATTGGCCAAACCCTGCGCCCCATCACACGGCGGGTCATGCCCATGCGGCTGTTTACGGCGTTGGTCATTGCTTGAAACGTCTGGTGAGTCCATGTGTCTACTATAACTCCGGCTTTGGCGAGGGGTCAAATGAATCATATCTCGATTGTAAGAGTATGCCTCCTGTTGCACCAATGCTGTTTGAAGAAGCTCCCTAGCTCTCGGTGTTTCAACCGTTGCTGGAGAATCACCTTCCACTAGGAGATCCGCCAAACGTGTTGCTGCAGCGATCATATTATCCAAAGGGTTGGAATAATGACCCAGTGGTGTTAGAACATGCTGAGGCGGAGTATTATTCAAACGAGGTGGCTCCGCCATGCGTGGTTGAACCGGTGTTCCAGCCCCAGGTGCTGCAACCCGGTTTGTCTCTGGCGGGTTGCTGGTCCCCACTCCAGGTGTGCAAAAGAGGTTTCTCGCCCTGTAAACCCGAGGTAGACGTGACTTGTGCCTCCTCCTCATGATTTCATTTGAAGCATTTTGATCCATCGTAAGCCGGAAAGCCTCTGATTGTATCTGCTGGGCCTGAGCATCCAAGGCAGCCCGCTCCGCGGCCATCCTGACGTCCTCTACCGCCAAGTCTTCCTTGGCGATCGCTACCTCATCACGTAACTTTGCAATCTCCGCATTATGCTGAGTTTGATTCGTCGAGTTAACCTCTGCTATCAACAGATCTGCCAGTTTATCCATTAAATCCATCAAAACCTAAGCCGGCGGGCGCACAGGGCCTCCTTCCCCAGCTGCTGTCGCCGCTGACCCAGAGATCATTGCTGTCGTAGTTGAAGAATTCTGCCCAGGCTGTGTACCGGCCATGAAGATTGCGACCCTGTTCGGCGGCTCATAGGGGTCCAGAATACTATCGCCATCGGAACAGCCCCCAAGCCTGCCGTCTTGCAATTGATATAATGAAGTACTCCCCTGTGGACGACTCGCCATCAGAATAGATGGCCGCCTCGCCGCCAGACATAGATCCTTCATCAAATTCTTCTCCATGGATGAATCCCACGAAGGCATGTTTTAGGCGGGTCTTGCACGTTGAGCCGTCTCGATGATGTCGGTGCAGATGTCCGGCTCAGGGCCCAGCTCGCCAATCTTGCCGATGAAGACATGGATTCCGTCGAAGGGGACCCGGTACCCATACTCAATTGAGCCAGCCTCGGGGCCCCAGCCTGCATCACCGATGTAGAGCTTGCCGCGACGACTCTTGCTCATCTGGCCCACAGCGTATCCCTTGATCCCTTCGAGCTGCCCTTTAAGAACTCGAAACCACTGTGCGCTAGCCCCACGATGGGCGCCAACTATCATGGAATAGTCACGGCAGATGTCCTAGTATGAGGAATTAGTCGTGGAGCCATCGCAACTAGGTTAGCTTAAAGGGGTTAAACGGGACAAAGGACACAAGATTTTATACTGGTTTGGTCCCTTGCGGTGAAGGTAAATGCCTAATCCAGTTTGAGGTGGTATTGCTTATGTCTTGATTACTAGAGAGCAAATACGCTTGACCTAGCTTTCGATCTGTTGTCTCTTGCCCTGAACCACCACCGGGTCGTCCCTTTATATACATAGGTTGATGCCCAGCGGCTCACGGAGTCCCGGCCAACTTATAGACAACGTGTCCGGCTCGGTGACTAACTATACATGCCTTACAATACAAGTCTTACACATATGGTGATTTACTCCTACGGGCCTTAAGTCGCCCTTGGGCCTTGGGCCCTTGCCCGTGAACTGCTATCTTCGATATCCTCATGGGCTTCACATCATGAATCATCATAGGTATAACCCGACCCCTCCTGGGCGGGTCATACCTAATAGTTATATCCCCAACAGGTGGGTAAGAGCTGGTGCTTGGCTGCAATGAAACAAGTAGTTTAATATTAGTAAGTAACAACGTAACAACAATTGAGTCCTACTATTAGCAGAGTGGTTACCTGATGTTTGTTCTCTCATAGAAAGTGCAGGCTTGAGAGCATCATGGCAATTGGTGTACCTATGGCCCACCTTATTATAGTTGTAGTAGGTAATTGAGGCCATCCTTGAAGTGTCTTTGGGAGCTGGCTTCTCAAATTGGCCCCTTCTCCTCTTAGTCTGTGCTCTGCCCTTATGTTCTTTGAAAACAGGAGGCTCAATGTCCAAACTATTTGTCCTTGGACACATGTCAGGGCCAGGTACAGGATATATTATAGGACTGTAAGCTTCCAGGTACATAGGTTTTCTGAAGAAATCATGAACAAAGTCCTCTAGCTGAAGCTTAGCCTTGTGTATAGCAGAAACATCATGATTGCAAGGACTGCTGTCATATCCCACTTCTTACACCCACAAGTCCTATGTGCTTGGTTGACAGCATATGTTCTCTCCCCACTAGTAACTTGGTAAAGGATGGGGCCAACCATCAACGGTTGGCAGTTTCTAGACCACTTCTTTGCTTCCTCCAATTCCTCTGCATATGTTGGACCAATCTCCCATCTGACAGTCTGAGTCTTGGTTCTATTTGCATTAAACTTGACCATTAACTTTGTTCTAGTTCCATCAACCATGGTCCTTATTGGCTTAGCCCTGACATCTAGAACCCACTTGTTGAAAACCTCACTTAAGTTGTTAACTACTAAATCTGCTTTGCAATCTGTGTCAATGGCATATCTGGCCCAAGTGTGCTTTGGGATTTTACTAAGCCAAGCCCATGCTGCCTCACACTCTCTCTTCAACCCATCCATTGCAACATTAAAACCATGTTTAGTGTATGAGTAACTTGCTTCATCCATGTATTTCTTTAATTCTGGCCCTCTAAACCCAACATTTTGAAAGTTCTGGTAAATGTGTCTGAGGCAAAACCTTTGTGGACAATTGGGAAAGACTCTGTTTATGGCTTTAAGCAGGCCCTGTGTGAAATTAACTAAAGCTTAGTGACTAACTTAGTGACTACATCTATACGAAAGTAACTACTATAAAGAACTAAATGAAAACTAAATTGTACAGAAAGTAACTAAACCTAAATGCATGTAACTACTAGAAAGAACTAAATGAAAACTAGCACAAGTGGATTTCATTACATTCTGCCTATTAGAAATGATTGTGTAGTTACCAAACTTCCCAGATTACCCTCAGCTAATACAGAAACCAAGTCCATGAATCTGTGTCCTCCTTATCAACAATTCCAAAAGCAATGGAAAATATATTATTGTTCCCATCTCTTCCAATAGAAGCAAGGATCTATTGACCAGTAGTGAGCTTTATGAAGCATCCATCCAGACCTATAACAACTTAACAAGTCAGCAGGAACTAGTTGAAAACACACATTAGGCAAACACACATTAGACCTATACCAAGGAATTACCTATGAATGGTCTGCAGCCACTAAGAAACCCTTCCTTGCATCCTTTTAGGCAAAAGAATAATGCATGAAATCTAGAGTTTTTGCTTGGATGCTCCCTCAGATGTCTTGTTGTCACTATACACCTTGAACCTGGATTAGTATCTAGAACAACCTACAAATAATCCCTAATCCTGGTGTATTGGGCCTTCTGATCTCCTAGCACAACATTATTTGCTGCCTTCTTAGCCCTGTATGCCATGTGGGTTGATATTTCCACTCCATATCTGCTCTTTGCAGTGTTAATTATAGTAGTGATTGTTGTGCATGGGTCATTTCTGATTGCTTCCTCACAAAATTTTGCAACCCACTTAGCAGTAACTTTTGTGTTCTCTATCACAGAAGGGCAAGTGTGCACCAAATACTGCTTCCTTATGGTAAATGTCTTCCCATTTGCAATCTGAGAAGCTGCTACATAAAAAGGGCATGTCTCATCTATGCATTGTGCTATAACCCTGTCACTGCAATATCTATGGTACTCATAGTTCCTGTTCTGTGCAATGTGCATTGTTTGAAGTGCATTCCTAAATTGGTACACATCAATGAAGCAAAGATGCTTCACAAATTGCTCATTTGGGTGAGCTATCTTCTCATCATACCATATCATTTTCTTCATCTTCTTAGCTCTGCTTTTCCTGCCATTGGGCAAAACATATGCCAATGCCTCTACACCATCATCATCTTCCACACCCAAGTCCATTGGTTTCCTGTCTTCATCAGATGATGGTATCCAGTCCTCCTCAAACAACTCCTCTACACTTGCATGTGTTCTGCTTGTTGGGCCTTTTCTGTGTTTCTTCTCCCTATTCTTCTTCTATCCATCTTGCCCCACCTGCTCCTCTTGTTCCTCTTCCTCCACTTCCTCCTCCTCTTCCTCCTCTTCATCCTCGTCTTCACTTTCAGGCTCATATAGTGCATCCTCCTCCTCCTCTGTCTCATACATTTCCTCAACATATGTGTCCCCTTCAAAATGAAGGAGTGGATCTTCCCTCTGTTTTTTCATCTCCTCAAGCCTAGCAAGGATATTACCATATTCTTTCAAATTATCATCATCACGGTCCTCCTCATTATCCACCACTACAGCTTTTCGCTTCAAAGAAGTGTCCTTCTCTTTTTTTTCTTATTCTTCCTAAACATTTCAATTTCCTTCCTCCTTGTCTCTTCCATAACCTTTTCAATTTCCATTTGCTCCTCTGAATTGTTTAAAGGATTTTCTTCCACTTGTACATAACCTAAAGCAATTTGCTCCTCCAAATTGTTTGTGCTATGCTGTGTTTGAAACTGTATGGGCATTGGCTCCACTTCTGCTGCTTCTGAACTTGCTACTGCTACATGCACATTTGGTGCACTGAATAGCACTCCTTCTTCATCTATCTGATACATTTTGGGCTCTCCAATTTCTTCTAGAGGGATTTGCTACTCAATAACACTGGAGCTGGTGTTTATACTTGCAGCATTGGGAGAAGTGGCCCTAACAACTGTCACATTCAATATCTTCTGATTTTACAATGCTATGTTGTCTAGAATTTCCTCAAGCTTGTCATCATCATCTATTTCTTCCATTCCTTCTATCCCTAGCCCAGGATCCCTGACATAGTACGTGTGATCTTTAAATCCATAACCTTCTGTTTCTATCAGTGCTACTAGGTTGTAAAATGTTATGTTTGACATCATCATAGATCTCTCAGTGTTGTCTCTATCATGGAAATGCATCCTCAATTCCCAAACCTCATTATCCAGACTGCAAATAATATAAAATACATAGCAGTATAAGTGCTTAATTAAAACTGAATAACACTAATGAAAGTATGAAACAGCTCATGTTAGTGCACTAATACAATGCTTTGTCACTTATAAAGGAGATAACAGGATAACTCAATTAACCAAATGTCCAATTAACAGTGTACCTAAAATAAAACTGAATAACACAACACCTTAAATCAACTAAATCAGCTTGTTTCCAAAATCAACTAAAGCAGCTCGTTTCTAAAATCAACTAAATCAGCTTATTTCTAAACTAATCTAAAAATGTCAACCCTGGGGCATAGGACAAACAAATCACAGCATCTGAACTAATCTAAATAATGTCAACAATAGGGCACATGACAACAAAATCACAACATCTGACACTTGTACTCCATCTCATAGGACAATATGAACCCTAACCCTAGGAGTACCCTAGCAACGCAATTGAATGGAGAACAGGAAGGGAAGAGCAAAGAAAAGTGGATCTCACTATACGCCACCGTAGGATGACCCGATGTGCTGGATTCCCGTCGGTTTAGCCTTCGCCGCTGCGGCGAATGCTCTCGCCGCCCGGTATTCCATCGAATACTGCGGGTCCTCCTCCTCTTCCTCCGTCGGCTTGCTAGGGTTCGAGCTCCCGCAAAGCTCGCCTGGATCCACTGCGGGTCCTCCTCCACTACATACGATGCGTGCGGCGCTGCCGGGCAGAGCACCGCCACCAGCAACTCCACATTTCGCCGGACTACGCATCTATGCAGTGTGAGGGGCAAGGGGGCGACGGTGGCGGGAGCGAGGGGGAGGGGGAAGAAGAATGGGGGAAAAGAGAAGGATGCGGGGATGACTAAAGAAGAGACCTAACGGCGCCGTCTAACGTCGTCTTCCGGCTGTCGGTATGACCTGGAGTGCCACGTAGGCAAAAAATGGGCCCCACCTATCATAAACTCACTTAACATGGCCCGATCCGCCGATCAGTGGTTTTTGCAAAACAATTATGCTCGATGTGGTGCTTTCTGCAGCGAATCTGTATCCTAGTGTTTTTCGCAAACCTAGCCCTCAAAGTGGTGGTTTTATGCAATTTACTCGAGTTCCGCAGAAGTTTGCGTCGTACTAGAGAATTTGCTTTCGGGGTAACTTGTTTTAATCTCACACAAAAGAAATTGATAAAATCATTTACTGTGCTGAGAATTTTTGCGTTAGAAATAAAATAAAATAGACAATCACACATAGAGAATCCTTTTTTATTTATTATATATAGATTTTTTTTGCATGGTAATACGTGTCTCATTCATATCATAAAGATTAAAGTACAAGTCACGTAAAGTACTGTTGTGAACTCATTCTAAATTCATATTGGTGTAATATATAGTGTATTCCAACTTCTCTATGGTTCATACCCTCCGATACTACTCATAGATTCATCAAATTAAGCAAACAACACATAGAAAACAGAATCTGTCAAAAACAGAACAGTCTGTAGTAATCTGTATCAAACGTATACTTCTAGAACTCCAAAAATTCTGAAATAAATTTGTGGACCTGAGGAATTTGTCTATTAATAATCTGCAAAAATAATCAACCAAAAATCACTCTCCAGTAAAAAATGACAGCTAATCTCGTGAGTGCAAAGTTTCTGATTTTTACAGCAAGATCATATAGACTTCACCCAAGTCTTCCCAAAGGTTCTACTTGGCACAAACACTAATTAAAACATAAAAACACATCTAAACAAAGGATAGATGAATTATTTATTACTAAACAGGAACAAAAAGCAAAGAAATAGTAACAAAATTGGGTTGCCTCCCTACAAGCGCTATCATTTAACGCCCCTAGCTAGGCATGATGATTTCAATGATGCTCACATAAAAGATAAGAATTGAAACATAAAGAGAGCATCATGAAGAATATGACTATAACATTTAAGTCTAACCCACCTCCTATGCATAGGGATTTTGTGAGCAAACAATTTATGGGAGCAATAATCAACTAGCATAGGAAGGTAAAACAAGCATAACTTCAAAACTTTAAGCACATAGAGAGGAAACTTGATATTTTTGCAATTCCTACAAGCATGTATTCCTCCCTCATAATAATTTTCAGTATCATCATGAATTAATTCAACCATATAACCAGCGCCTAAAGCATTCTTTTCATGATCTACTTGCATATAAATTTTACTACTCTCCACATAAGCAAAATTCTTCTCAATCAGAATGGTGGGAGTATCATAAGAGACTTGAATACTATAAATTGTTTCCACATTAAAAGAGTAATGTTCAGAAAAAGGGTAATGATTATCATGACAAGTTTTATAAATATAATCATCACTAGTTTTATAGCATAAGTTGCATCGCAATAATCATCATAAGTAGCAACTTTGTTCTCATCATAATGGATTGAAACCTCTTCCAAGATAGTGGAATCATCACTAAATAAAGTTGACACTTCCAAATCCACTTTCATATTCATCACAATAAGATTCAACATCCTCCAAAATAGTGGGATCATTACTTCCTAAAGTTGGCACTCTTCCAAACCCACTTTCATCAATATAATCATCATAGGTAAGAGGCATGCTATCATCATAACAACTTTGCATATCAAAACTTGGGAGGCTAAAAATATCATCTTCATTAAACGTAGCATCCCCAATCTTGGGACAAACATTAATTTCAGCAAATATATTCTCAAATATTTCATCCTCATCAAACATAGCTTCCCCAAGCTTGGGCCTTTTCATATCATAAGCATAATCACTCTCATCATTAATAGTATGGATAGCACCAATAATATAGCAATTATTATCATCACAATGAGTAGTAGGAGCAACATCATTTGGGAGAGATACCTTTCTACCTTTGCTGCTCCGTCTTTTCTTTTTATTTTTCACATTATGTGTCGGTTCAACCTTCTTCTTTGAGCTCCTTATTGATGAGATTGGTTGAATAGAAGGCTCCTCCTCGATACCTGATTCATCATAAGAAATAATAGGAGGATAATGGGAAGTCTCTTCCCTTTAATTAGTATTCTCTTCATCTTGTATTTGTTTTTTCTCTTTAGGTAATTGGCAATATAAGGATTTCAATGCAATTCACCGCATAATACATATAAATTTCCTCCAGAGCAATATCAAGGAATTTCTCAAGGTTAAATTCTAGAATAAGCTTAGTTGCACGTTTCAATTCTTCATAACCCAACAGCAAACTAAGTTCATTATGATGCGCAAGGGAAATCAATTCATCACAATTTTTGGACACGATTCGATCATGAAACAATTTGCATCAGAGATTTAAATGACCATGTTCATTGCAAAGTTCACAAGTACGGCGAAGATATCTTAAATTTTCAGCACTAACATTAAGCCTTTCTTGCAACCATTTAGTTTCTAAATGCTTATGCCTCTTGCAATATCTATTTTCCCTATTTGGTGTGTACTTGCAAACCCAATTCACTCCACAAAAATCGACATGCTTATAAGAGATATTTTCATCATGACTAGTGCAATCATCATTAGTGCTATGGATATTGAAGGAGTTCATACTAACAACATTGCAATCATGGTCATCATTCAAAGATTTAGTGCAAAACATTTTATAGATTTCTTCTTCAAGCACTTGAGCACAATTTTCCTTACCATCATTCTTACGAAAGATATTAAAAAGATGAAGCCTATGAGACAAACTGAATTCCAAATTTTTT
>NC_057798.1:679228938-679265243 GCF_018294505.1 Triticum aestivum | reverse complement strand
TAGTTTTGTTTTATAGAATAAACTAGTGATAAAACAAGAAACAAAAAGATTCAATTGCAAGATCTAAAGATATACCTTAAAGCACTCACCTCCCCGGCAACGGCGCCAGAAAAGAGCTTGATGTCTACTACACAACCTTCTTCTTCTAGACGTTGTTGGGCCTCCAAGTGCACAGGTTTGTCAGACAGTAGCAAATTTCCCTCAAGTGGCTGACCTAAGGTTTATCAATCCGTGGGAGGCGTAGGATGAAGATGGTCTCTCTCAAACAACCTTGCAACCAAATAACAAAGAGTCTCTTGTGTCCCCAACACACCCAATACAATGGTAAATTGTATAGGTGCACTAGTTCGGCGAAGAGATGGTGATACAAGTGCAATATGGATGGTAGATAAAGGTATTTGTAATCTGAAATTATAAAAACAGCAAGGTAATTAATGATAAAAGTGAGCGTAAATAGTATTGCAATGGTAGGAAACAAGGCCTAAGGTTCATGCTTTCACTAGTGCAAGTTCTCTCAACAATAATAACATAACTAGATCATATAACTATCCCTCAACATGCAACATAGAGTCACTCCAAAGCCACTAATAGCGGAGAACAAACAAAGAGATTATGGTAGGGTACAAAACCACCTCAAAGTTATCCTTTTTGTTCTATCTATTCAAGAGTCCGTAGTAAAATAACATACATCTATTCTTTTCGTTCGATCTATCATAGAGTTCATACTAGAATAACACCTTAAGATACAAATAGACCAAAAACCTAATGTCACCTAGATACTCCATTGTCACCTCAAGTATCCGTGGGCATGATTATACGATATGCATCACACAATCTCAGATTCATCTATTCAACCAACACAGAGTACTTCAAAGAGTGCCCCAAAGTTTCTACCGAAGAGTCAAGACGAAAACGTGTGCCAACCCCTATGCATAGATTCCCAAAGTCACGGAACCCGCAAGTTGATCACCAAAACATACATCCAGTTGATCACGTGAATATCCCATTGTCACCACAGATAAGCACAGCAAGACATACATAAATTGCTCTCAAATCCTTAAAGACTCAATCCGATAAGATAACTTCAAAGGGAAAACTCAATCCATTACAAGAGAGTAGAGGGGGAGAAATATCATAAGATCCAACTATAATAGCAAAGCTCGCGATACATCAAGATCGTGCCATAGAGAGAACACGAGAGAGAGAGATATCAAACACATAGCTACTGGTACATACTCTCAGCCTCGAGGGTGAACTACTCCCTCCTTGTCATGGAGAGCGCCGGGATGATGAAGATGGCCACCGGTGAGGGACCCCCCCTCCAGCAGGGTGCCGGAACAGGTTCCCGATTGGTTTTTGGTGGCTACAGAGGCTTGCGGCGGCGGAACTCCCGATCTATCTTCGTCTTCGATGTTTTTAGGGTATATGGGAATATATAGGTGAAAGAAGTCGGTCAGGGGACGCTCAAGGGGCCCACGAGACAGGGGACGCGCCCAGAAGGGGGGGGGCACCCTCGTGGCCTCCTCGAAGCTTCCCAGGCTTGTACTCCAAGTTCCCTAGATTACTTTTGTTCCAAAAATAAGTTTCCGGAAGGTTTCATTTTGTTTGGACTCCATTTGATATTCCTTTTCTTTGAAACGCTGAAATAGGCAAGAAAACAACGATATGGGCTGGGCCTCCGGTTAGTAGGTTAGTTCCCAAAAGTAATATAAAAGTGTATTATAAAGCCCATAATCGTCCCAAACAGATAATATAATAGCATGAATGCTTCATAAATTATAGTTACGTTGGAGACGTATCATTAGGTTCAGGAGCCAGGTGCGAGCACCCTCCTTGAGCGCCATGGGGAACCAGTTTGCCATGACCTTTTCGTCTCCACTTGCTGCCTCAATGCCCAACTCGTAGAGTTGCAGGAACTCCACGGGGTCGGTGGTGCCGTCGTAGAGGGGAGGCAGGTCTGGCTTGAACTTGTCGGGCCAGGCAACGCGGCGCAGCTCGGTGGTGAAGGCGCGGCAACCTGCCATGGCTACCGGAGCTTTCTACAGACGCGGGGCCTGCTCTTGATGATCCTCGCGCGCTGCCGCAGGGTCTTGGAGTGCTGGGGCAGGGATGAGGTCTTGCCGCACCGGTGCGGGGAGCACGCGAGCGCCTTCTTGAGGACGAGGGATCTCTTGACAGCTTCTTTCTTTCCGCGTGGGCGCCGGACGTGGCGGGTCACGCCCAGGGGCCGCGCACCTTGGAGCCAGGGCGTCTTCTTGGGGAGAAGGTGGTGGAGGCACCCCCTGAGCCGCATCGCCCATGCAGGACGGAGGGCGAGGCAGCGAGAGGGACTGCACAAGGGAGCCCCCTGCGGCGCTAACAAGCTCGGTGATGCGAGCAAGCCACTCCTCGTAAAGGTCGTCGACGGGGCGATAGTGCAGGAGCTCACGTGCTAGAGCAGCGTGGCGTGCGCGTCCGCGGGGGCGCAACGAGCATGGGACGACGAGCCAGCTGGGGTTAGCAACGGAGTGGCAGTGCGGCCTTCCCGCCGCACCAAAGGGTGCAGCGAAGATGCTTGCTGCTCGTTCCCCACCGGGCCGGTGGCGGCGTGGGCGGCAGGTGACGGAGAACGACAAGGAGCCCCACCGACAGGAGCCGTCTGGGCGACATGGGCGGCGCGATCTCGGCGAGCATCTGCCCTGGATGCGACGAAGCGATGGGACGCACACGAGCGAAGAAAAGATTCCGGCGCACCCCTACCGGGCGCGCCAAATGTCAGATATCGGGTTCCGGCAAAACCCTTAACACTACTAGGGAAAAGGCTAGCAGCAACGCGGGTTTTTAGGCTAGCAGCAGTGCGGGTGGCCGCGCTACTAATAAGGCGCTACAGCTAACTCATAGTAGTAGCGCGGTCCTAACCCGCGCTACTA
The DNA here is from genome assembly GCF_018294505.1 of Triticum aestivum. Lineage (NCBI taxonomy): Eukaryota > Viridiplantae > Streptophyta > Magnoliopsida > Poales > Poaceae > Triticum > Triticum aestivum. Next base: position 679,262,334 of record NC_057798.1, on the reverse strand, counting down.
CTGTTGACGATATCAGCAGCGCTTTTTGCGAACGCGCTACTATTAACTAGCTGTAGCGATTTCGCCATCCCTCGCTACTGCTATATCTTTCATCATTTTCCCATTTCAGTTCTCCTTTCAGATACTAGATACTAGGTACTGCTAGTAGATATCAAATTCATAAACCATTACTAGGTACGGTAGCACTCCCTTCGTTCCAAATTACTCGTCGTGGTTTTAGTTCAAACCACGACGAGTAATTTGGAACGAAGGGAGTACTAGATAACAATTTCATGCATAGCCAACATGCATCCTCAAGCAGTACAAGGTCATATCAACGGCCATCATCATATGTAGTTCTAGATGATATCGACGACGATCATCATATGTAGTTCTAGATGATATAGCCACACACACATATGTAGTTCTAGATGATATAGCCACACACACATATGTAGTTCTAGATGATATAGCCACACACACATGTAGTTCTAGATGATATCGAAGACAATCATCATCCTCAAGCCTGGGCGGTTGGTGTTCCTGATAGTAATTAGGATGGCCTGTCCAACACGAAGATTCTTGCCATCGAGGAATTTCTTCCACCCAACCGAGTTTAAGTGTGTGCGACCGTCCATGTCCACGCGGTAAGTACAGGTTGTGACGGAGCCCCTTGCAGTAAGGCGTAGTCCAGCTGAGCCTTCTTCATCAGGCTCGATACCATAACTCACAGATATGCTCTTTGCCAATTTTTGAATAAGAAAAACATATCAATTAATAAGCATGTGATCAAACTCTACACTAAAACATATATATCATCGACTAGATTCCACACAACATACCATATCATTGGACTGTACACTAAGTAATTCACACTATTAATTTGCATTTGTAAGTATATTATACCATATCATGTCGATCAACCATGGTATTTGTCAAGCGGGTCAAGAATGGCACCCCGACAAAGTAAGCACGTGGCGGAATTATGTCCCACAGGTTGCACACATCCTCCTCACTCAGCCTTGTTCTTTGAGCTACGATGGCTTCATGAAGTGGGTCCTCATCATCTTCATCGAGTGGGTCCTCATTATCTTCATCATCTTCATCATCTTCGTCATCTTCATCATCTTCCACCAGGTTGAGATAAATGACAGCTAGCTTGGGTCTTTCTGCTCGGAAGTTGAAGCTGATCAACTCACCACCAGTAAGATGCATGCGAGCGATGAAACGGGCCCATCCATCTCCTCCAATCTGTGACATATTGCGTCCTTTCTCGACCTCCATAGTGTACGGCCCCCCAGGAGCCTCAAATGTCACAGTGTCTCCTGTCAGCTTGTTGAATTTCAACCTCACATTGGATGGGACGATCTGTGTAAAATAAGCAAAATGACACAATGCAGTAATGCCAACACTAAAAATAAAATAGTTATTACATTTCATCTAATTTCTTACCGCCGCATGACGAAAACTCGGCTGGAAGTAGATGCCGAATAGCTTGCTAGTTGCAAGGCTGCTGGCGCATCTTGACTTGCACAGTTGACATAGTGGTGGTGGTGGTGGCACCATTCTTCCTAAAGCAATATGAGCAAAGGATTAACGATCAACTAAATCAAAATGTTCTAAGTGAACTAAATCAACTAGCCTACTAAATCAACTAAATCAAAATGTTCTAAGTGAACTAAATCAACTAGCCTACTAAATCAACCAAATCAAAATGTTCTAAGTCAACTAAATCAACTAGCCTACTAAATCAACTAAATCAAAATGTTCTAAGTCAACTAAATCAACTAGCCTACTAAATCAACTAAATCAAAATGTTCTAAGTCAACTAAATCAACTAGCCTACTAAATCAACTAAATCAAAATGTTCTAAGTCAACTAAATCAACTAGCCTACTAAATCAACTAAATCAAAATGTTCTAAGTCAACTAAATCAACTAGCCTACTAAATCAACTGAATCAAAATGTTCTAAGTCAACTAAATCAACTAGCCTACTAAATCAGCTAAATCAAAATGTTCTAAGTCAACTAAATTAACTAAATGAATTAGCCTACTAAATCAACTAAATCAAAATGTTCTAAGTCAACTAAATCAACTAGCCTACTAAGTCAACTAAATTATATCAACTAAATCAAAATGTTGCATATGAGCAGGAGGGAGAAGGAGGGGCGACTTGAGGAGGGAGAAGAGAGTAGGATGGAGGAGGAAGGCGGAGCGAGGAGGGGCCGGCCGGCACGGCCAGTTGAGGGAGGACGGAGGAGGAAGGCGGAGCGAGGAGGGGCCGGCCGGCGCGGCCAGTTGAGGGAGGACGGAGGAGGAAGGCGGAGCGAGGAGGGGCCGGCCAGCGGCGAGTGGAGAGGGAGGACGGAGGAGGAGGCCGGTACCGAGTCCAGCAAGGAGGAGGAGGTGACTGCACACGGCGTAGACGGAGGAGGGGCGATGGGGGCGCGCGGCGCAGACGGATCGGAGAGGATTGAGTAGCTGTGTGTGTGAGTGGATCCGAATGGAGGAGATGAGGGAGATGAGTGGCTTAGCAGTAGCGCTCTTCAGGAAAAGACGCTACTGCTAAGCTACCTAGCAGCAGCGCCTTTCACAGTAAAGCGCTACTGCTATCTGTCAGCATGTAAAAATAGACTTTGTTCAATATATCAAAAACACATTGATCATCAATGATCTTTTTGTGTACAATCTGATTTGACAATATGAGTACTCACCGGTTTAGGAACAGGTGAAGACTCATATTGCAGCCACAAATTCTACACATAGAGTTCAATGAAGATCAAGTGCTTGTCAAAGTGTGAGAAGTAACATATTTAAGGTGGTAGAAACTCTCTTCACGGAGCGAGGTGGGACTAAATTTTGTAGGAAACTTAGCAGTAGCGCTTATCAGAGAAATGCGCTGCTACTATGCCACGTGCCTCATAGGAATTATAGCAGTAGCGCTTCTTTGGGGTGACGTGCTACTACTATATTTGTCTCAGCAGCAAGTTTCGTCTGTCCGCGCTACTGCTAGTTAGCAGCAGCGAGTTATTTTGGAGCACGCTGCTGGTAAGATTCTGTGTATAGGCTTTTCCCTAGTAGTGTAAGGTTCGAACTCTGGGGTGCACGCGGAGATCTTCTCCCTACCGATCCACACCCACTACTTCGCCGCTATTCTAAGCTAACAAGATGAACAACACAAGGGGCACGAGATTTATACTGGTTCAGGCCACCATTGTGGTGTAATACCCTGCTCCAGTGTGTGGTGTGTGGATTGCCTCTTGGGCTGATGAGGAACAGTACAAGGGGAAGAACAGCCTCGCGAGGAGAGGTGTTCTTGTGCTGGTGCCATTGGTTCTGGTTTGAATGGATCCCCCTTTTCTATGGTGGTGGCTAGTCCTATTTATAAAGGCCTTGGTCCTCTTCCCAAATATTGAGCGGGAAGGGATTCCACAATGGCGGCATTTGAAGGGGGACAGCTAGTACAAGCTATCCTGACTAAAGGTGGTCTTCGACTGCCAAAAGCACTGGCGATGATGCTGTCTTGGGCTCCACGGTGACCTTCGTCCTGCCGTCCCGCTGGTCTTGGTCTTGTTGCACCGATATGGCAACCTTTGCTTGATGCCTCAGTACTCCGCGCCTGCGCTTGCCCCCTTTGAACAGAGGAAACTAGGACACTGCGCCGGTCGGCGCCCGCACCTTGTTCACGAGGGGCGCGCCCACCCCCCCAGGGTGCGCCCCCTGCCTCGTGGGCCGCCTGACAAGCCTCCGGTGCTCATCTTCTTCTACATGAAGTCTTTTACCCTAGAAAAAATCATAAGCAAGCTTACGGGATGAAACTCCGCCGCCACGAGGCGGAACCTTGGCGGAACCAATCTAGGGCTCCGGCCGAGCTGTTCTGCTGGGGAAACTTCCCTCCGGGAGGGGAAAATCATCACCATCGTCATCACCAACGATCCTCTCATCAGGAGGGGTCAATCTCCATCAACATCATCACCAGCATCATCTCCTCTCAAACCCTAGTTCATCTCTTGTATCCAATCTTTGTACCAAAACCTCAGATCGGTACATGTGGGTTGCTAGTAGTGTTGATTACTCCTTGTAGTTCATGCTAGTTGGTTTATTTTGTGGAAGATCATATGTTCAAATCCTTAATGCATATCAATACCCCTATGATTATGAACATGAATATGATTTGTGAGTAGTACGTTTGTTCCTGAGGACATGGGAGAAGTCTTGCTATAAGTAGTCATGTGAATTTGGTATTCGTTCGATATTTTGGTAAGATGTATGTTGTCTATCCTCTAGTGGTGTTATGTGAACGTCCACTACATGACACTTCACCATTGTTTGGGCCTAGAGGAAGGCATTGGGAAGTAATAAGTAGATAATGGGTTGCTAGAGTGACAGAAGCTTAAACCCTAGTTTATGCGTAGCTTCGTAAGGGGCTGATTTGGATCCACATGTTTCATGCTATGGTTAGGTTTACCTTAATACTTCTTTTGCAGATGTGGATGCTTGCAATAGGGGTTAATCATAAGTGGGATGCTTGTCCAAGAAAGGGCAGTACCCAAGCACCGGTCCACCCACATATCAAATTATCAAAGTAACGAACGCGAATCATATGAGCGTGATGAAAACTAGCTTAACGATAATTCCCATGTGTCCTCGGGAGCACTTTTCTCATATAAGAACTTGTCCAAGCTTGTCCTTTGCTACAAAAAGGATTGAGCCACCTTGCTGCACCTTATTTACTTTCATTGCTTGTCACATGTTACAAATTATCTTATCACAAAACTATCTCTTACCTACAATTTCATTGCTTGCAGAGAATACCTTACTGAAAACTGCTTGTCATTTCCTTCTGCTCCTTGTTGGGTTCGACACTCTTACTTATCGAAAGACTATGATAGATCCCCTACACTTGTGGGTCATCATGCGGCTCGCTCGCTACCTCGGTATACTTGTCACGCATGCGGCTGTGGGGGATTAGGGTAGGCACGTAGGGATAGTAGTAGGCGCATATGGGCTAGGCCTTTTTTTACTTGGTGTTTCGGTTAGTTCGGTTTACCGAGGGCTAAACCCGAATTCACCGAACTAACTTCGATTTTCCAGACATGCAAACCGATTGTACTACCGAAGTTTTCGGTTTTGGTGTATTCGGCTTCGGTGCCGGTTATTTCGGTTCAGTACATCGGTTTTCGGGTTATATGCCCAGCCCTAGCTCTGTCCAGTCATTGATGAAATCCACAAGTGCTTGAGACTTGATGGCAGTGCGAGGCATATATTTCAAACCATGAGGTCCAAGCTCAATGGTCAACTTGGCTACCCGCTCTGTGGCTTCTCTGTTTTGAATAATATCCCCTAAGGGAGCAGAACTAACCACAGTGATGGGATGACCCATAAAATATTGCTTAAGCTTCCGGCTGGCCATGAACACCCCATAAACGAGCTTCTGCCAGTGTGGATATCTCTGCTTGGACTCAATAAGCACTTCACTCATATAGTAAACCGGCCATTGAACCGGATATTCCTTGCCTGCTTCCTTCCGTTCCACCATAATAGCTACACTATAGCCCGGGCGTTAGTAGCCACATATAATAACAACGGCTCCCTATCAATGGGAGCATCAAGGACTGGCGGCTCAGCTAGCTGTTTCTTCAAAGCTTCAAACGCATCCTTAGCAGCATCACATCAGACGAAGTTATCTGTTTTCTTCATCATCTGGTACAGTGGTATGGCCTTCTCACCCAACCGGCTTATGAACCGGCTTAAGGCAGCAATACGACCCGCCAGACGATGAACATCATTGATACACACCGGCTTTGCCAGGGAGGTAATGGCCTTGATCTTCTCCGAGTTAGCCTCAATGCCTTTGTTAGAAACCAGAAAACCCAAGAGCTTGCCTGCTGGCACACCAAAAATGCACTTGGCCGGGTTAAGCATCATTTGTAGACCCGGAGATTGTTGAACGTCTCCTTCAAATAATCTATCAAGGTTTCCTTCTCTCTCGATTTCACCACAATATCATCCACATAAGCATGAACATTGCACCTAATCTGACTGTGAAGGCAATTCTGCACACATGCTGGTAAGTTGCCTGGGCACTCTTGAGCCCAAAAGGCATAGACACATAGCAGAAGCCTCCAAAGGGAGTGATAAAGGCTGTCTTCTCCTGGTCCTTAACTGCCATCTTGATCCGATGATAACCAGAGTAAGCATCCAAAAAACTCAAACGCGCATAATCCGCCGTAGCATCAATGATTTGATCAATACGAGGGAGAGCAAAAGGATCAGCCGGACAAGCCTTGTTTAAGTCCGTGTAGTCCATGCACATATGCTGAGTGCCATTCTTCTTAAGCACCAGCACCGGATTAGCCAACCACTCATGATGAAAGACTTCAACAATGAACCCAGCCGCCATGAGCCGAGTCACTTCTTCACCAATGGCCTTACGCCTCTCCTCATTGAAGCGACGAAGGAATTGCTTGACCGGCTTAAATTTCAGATCAATATTAAGAGTGTGCTCAGCGAGTTCCCTCGGTACACCCGGCATGTCAGAAGGTTTCCATGCAAAATGTCCCGGTTCTCATGGATGAACTCGATGAGCGCACTTTCCTATTTTGGATCCAGGTTAGCGCTGATATTGAATTGCTTTGATGAATCGCCAGGAACAAAGTCAACTAGCTTAGTGTCATCGGCCAACTTAAACTTCAGTACTAGATCATGCTCTGTAGTTAGCTTTTTCAAAGATGTCATACCCGTCGAATCAACATTGTCCTTGTAAAACTTGAACTCTTCTGTTGCACAGACAGATTCAGCATAAGCAGCATCACCTTCTTCACACTCCAAAGCTATGTTCCGACTCCCATGCACTGTAATGGCCCCTTTGTAACCCGGCATCTTGAGCTATAAATAAACATAACAAGGCCGTGCCATGAACTTAGCATAAGCCGGTCGTCCAAACAGAGTGTAGTACGGGCTTCTGATCTTGACCACTTCAAAGGTTAACTTTTCGGCCCTAGAATCGTGCTCATCTCCAAAGGCCACTTCCAGCTCAATCTTGCCTACAGGGTACGCCGACTCACCAGGCACCACTCCATGGAAAACAGTATTGGACGGCTTAAGATTTTTATCGTTTAACCCCATGCAACGGAAAGTATCATAATAAAGGATATTAATGTTGCTACCTCCATCCATGAGTACCTTAGTGAATTTGTATCCACCAACTTGAGGCGCCACCACCAAAGCCAAGTGACCCGGATTATCAACCCGGGGCGGGTGATCCTCTCGACTCCACATAATGGGTTGCTCGGACCATCGCAAGTAATGGGGAACCACCGGCTCAACGGCGTTCACAACCCTCTTGTGGAGCTTCTAGTCCCGTTTGCATAGACTTGTGGTGGTACTGCTTGCTATTCAAATGCTTCAGATGACTTTGTTATCCAGACTGCTGCTGACCCCCCTGTCCGGATTGTTGATTGTAGCCACCCTGATTACCTTGATGGTGTTGGTGACCCTGGAAGCCGGAATTAGAACCGCCGCCTCCGTAACCCGGGCCATGAGAACCGCCGCCACCAGAACCTGAGCCGCCGTCCGGCCCATGGTTGTTTGGAATAAATTAGAATTTTTGAAATCCCTCATGATTGAACAATCTTTCCAAAGGTGAGTGGATGGCCTCTCCTTCGTACCATGCCTTGGGCAGGGCTCATTCAGCAACTGCTCAAGATTAGGACCTGATCCACCTATCCGAGGAGGCGGCCTCCCCTTATGACGTTGACCATTGTTCTGTGTATTGGTATTAGCTACAAAATCTGAGTTACCATCAGCCTTGCGCTTGCCGTTGCCCCCCCCCGACTCACCGGGTTATGCTGCGGACCCTTGGCATTGCCACTCTTCTTTCCCTTTCCCGACTTTTCATCATCGGACTCGGGGTCCTTGGTACCATAAGAGTCGGCATATTTAATTAGAGCCACCATCAGCTGCCCCATATCATTGCAATCGTGCTTGACCGCCCCAGCTTCTGCTTAAGAGGCAAAAAAACGACAATTTTCTCTAACATTAGAACTGCAGAGCCGACATTAATGTTATCAGATGAGTGTATAATAGCCTTGACCCGGCGCACCCAATGGGTCGTTGATTCACCCTCCTCTTGGGCGCAAGCAGATAAATCCACAATTGACATGGGTTGTTTGCATGTATCTTTGAAGTTCTGGATAAACCGGGCCTTTAGCTCACCCCATGACCCGATGGAATTGGCAGGCAGCCCTTTTAACCAAGTACAAGCCATCCCATCCAGCATCATGGTGAAGTATTTAGCACACATGGCATCGCTGACGTCAAACAGTTCCATGGCCATCTCATAACTCTCAATCCAGGCCTCATAGGGTAAGTCGGCTATGTAGTTAGGCACCTTACGAGGTCCTTTGAAATCCTTGGGCAAACGCTCATTACGCAGAGCCGACACCAAATAGGGTACACTTGTAGTTCTAGAGGTCACGCCTGCCTCCAGCGAAGCTATTGGATAAACCGGAAGGTGTTGATGAACCAGCTCCTGAGCCGCCTGCTCAGCTTCGCGACGTGCCCTGTCCTGATTGGCCAAACCCTGCGCCCCATCACACGATGGTTCATGCCCATGCGGCTGTTTACGGCGTTGGTCATTGCTTGAAACGTCTGGTGAGTCCATGTGTCTACTATAACTCCGGCTTTGGCGAGGGGTCAAATGAATCCTATCTCGACTGTAAGAGTATGCCTCCTGTTGCACCAATGCTGTTTGAAGAAGCTCCCTAGCTCTCGGTGTTTCAACCGTTGTTGGAGAATCACCTTCCACTAGGAGAGCCGCCAAACGTGTTGCTGCAGCGATCATATTATCCAAAGGGTTGGAATAATGACCCAGTGGTGTTAGAACATGCTGAGGCGGAGTATTATTCAAACGAGGTGGCTCCGCCATGCGTGGTTGAACCGGTGTTCCAGCCCCAGGTGCTGCAACCCGGTTTGTCTCTGGCGGGTTGCTGGTCCCCACTCCAGGTGTGCAAAAGAGGTTTCTCGCCCTGTAAACCCGAGGTAGACGGGACTTGTGCCTCCTCCTCATGATTTCATTTGAAGCATTTTGATCCATCGTAAGCCGGAAAGCCTCTGATTGTATCTGCTGGGCCTGAGCATCCAAGGCAGCCCGCTCCGCGGCCATCCTGACGTCCTCTACCGCCAAGTCTTCCTTGGCGATCGCTACCTCATCACGTAACTTTGCAATCTCCGCATTATGCTGAGTTTGATTCGTCGAGTTAACCTCTGCTATCAACAGATCTGCCAGTTTATCCATTAAATCCATCAAAACCTAAGCCGGCGGGCGCACAGGGCCTCCTTCCCCAGCTGCTGTCGCCGCTGACCCAGAGATCATTGCTGTCGTAGTTGAAGAATTCTGCCCAGGCTGTGTACCGGCCATGAAGATTGCGACCCTGTTCGGCGGCTCGTAGGGGTCCAGAATACTATCGCCATCGGAACAGCCCCCAAGCCTGCCGTCTTGCAATTGATATAATGAAGTACTCCCCTGTGGACGACTCGCCATCAGAATAGATGGCCGCCTCGCCGCCAGTCATAGATCCTTCATCAAATTCTTCTCCATGGATGAATCCCACGAAGGCATGTTTTAGGCGGGTCTTGCACGTTGAGCCGTCTCGATGATGTCGGTGCAGATGTCCGGCTCAGGGCCCAGCTCGCCGATCTTGCCGATGAAGACATGGATTCCGCCGAAGGGGACCCGGTACCCATACTCAATTGAGCCAGCCTCGGGGCCCCAGCCTGCATCATCGATGTAGAGCTTGCCGCGACGACTCTTGCTCATCTGGCCCATAGTGTATCCCTTGATCCCTTCGAGCTGCCCTTTAAGAACTCGAAACCACTGTGCGCTAGCCCCACGATGGGCGCCAACTATCGTGGAATAGTCACGGCAGATGTCCTAGTATGAGGAATTAGTCGTGGAGCCATCGCAACTAGGTTAGCTTAAAGGGGTTAAACGGGACAAAGGACACAAGAGTTTATACTGGTTTGGTCCCTTGCGGTGAAGGTAAATGCCTAATCCAGTTTGAGGTGGTATTGCTTATGTCTTGATTACTAGAGAGCAAATACGCTTGACCTAGCTTTCGATCTGTTGTCTCTTGCCCTGAACCACCACCGGGTCGTCCCTTTATATACATAGGTTGATGCCCAGCGGCTCACGGAGTCCCGGCCAACTTATAGACAACGTGTCCGGCTCGGTGACTAACTATACATGCCTTACAATACAAGTCTTACACATATGGTGATTTACTCCTACGGGCCTTAAGTCGCCCTTGGGCCTTGGGCCCTTGCCCTTGAACTGCCATCTTCGATATCCTCATGGGCTTCACATCATGAATCATCATAGGTATAACCCGACCCCTCCTGGGCGGGTCATACCTAATAGTTATATCCCCAACATGTGGGTAAGAGCTGGTGCTTGGCTGCAATGAAACAAGTAGTTTAATATTAGTAAGTAACAACGTAACAACAATTGAGTCCTACTATTAGCAGAGTGGTTACCTGATGTTTGTTCTCTCATAGAAAGTGCAGGCTTGAGAGCATCATGGCAATTGGTGTACCTATGGCCCACCTTATTATAGTGGTAGTAGGTAATTGAGGCCATCCTTGAAGTGTCTTTGGGAGCTGGCTTCTCAAATTGGCCCCTTCTCCTCTTAGTCTGTGCTCTGCCCTTATGTTCTTTGAAAACAGGAGGCTCAATGTCCAAACTATTTGTCCTTGGACACATGTCAGGGCCAGGTACAGGATATATTATAGGACTGTAAGCTTCCAGGTACATAGGTTTTCTGAAGAAATCATGAACAAAGTCCTCTAGCTGAAGCTTAGCCTTGTGTATAGTAGAAACATCATGATTGCAAGGACTGCTGTCATATCCCACTTCTTACACCCACAAGTCCTATGTGCTTGGTTGACAGCATATGTTCTCTCCCCACTAGTAACTTGGTAAAGGATGGGGCCAACCATCAACGGTTGGCAGTTTCTAGACCACTTCTTTGCTTCCTCCAATTCCTCTGCATATGTTGGACCAATCTCCCATCTGACAGTCTGAGTCTTGGTTCTATTTGCATTAAACTTGACCATTAACTTTGTTCTAGTTCCATCAACCATGGTCCTTATTGGCTTAGCCCTGACATCTAGAACCCACTTGTTGAAAACCTCACTTAAGTTGTTAACTACTAAATCTGCTTTGCAATCTGTGTCAATGGCATATCTGGCCCAAGTGTGCTTTGGGATTTTACTAAGCCAAGCCCATGCTGCCTCACACTCTCTCTTCAACCCATCCATTGCAACATTAAAACCATGTTTAGTGTATGAGTAACTTGCTTCATCCATGTATTTCTTTAATTCTGGCCCTCTAAACCCAACATTTTGAAAGTTCTGGTAAATGTGTCCGAGGCAAAACCTTTGTGGACAATTGGGAAAGACTCTGTTTATGGCTTTAAGCAGGCCCTGTGTGAAATTAACTAAAGCTTAGTGACTAACTTAGTGACTACATCTATACGAAAGTAACTACTATAAAGAACTAAATGAAAACTAAATTGTACAGAAAGTAACTAAACCTAAATGCATGTAACTACTAGAAAGAACTAAATGAAAACTAGCACAAGTGGATTTCATTACATTCTGCCTATTAGAAATGATTGTGTAGTTACCAAACTTCCCAGATTACCCTCAGCTAATACAGAAACCAAGTCCATGAATCTGTGTCCTCCTTATCAACAATTCCAAAAGCAATGGAAAATATATTATTGTTCCCATCTCTTCCAATAGAAGCAAGGATCTATTGACCAGTAGTGAGCTTTATGAAGCATCCATCCAGACCTATAACAACTTAACAAGTCAGCAGGAACTAGTTGAAAACACACATTAGGCAAACACACATTAGACCTATACCAAGGAATTACCTATGAATGGTCTGCAGCCACTGAGAAACCCTTCCTTGCATCCTTTTAGGCAAAAGAATAATGCATGAAATCTAGAGTTTTTGCTTGGATGCTCCCTCAGATGTCTTGTTGTCACTATACACCTTGAACCTGGATTAGTATCTAGAACAACCTACAAATAATCCCTAATCCTGGTGTATTGGGCCTTCTGATCTCCTAGCACAACATTATTTGCTGCCTTCTTAGCCCTGTATGCCATGTGGGTTGATATTTCCACTCCATATCTGCTCTTTGCAGTGTTAATTATAGTAGTGATTGTTGTGCATGGGTCATTTCTGATTGCTTCCTCACAAAATTTTGCAACCCACTTAGCAGTAACTTTTGTGTTCTCTATCACAGAAGGGCAAGTGTGCACCAAATACTGCTTCCTTATGGTAAATGTCTTCCCATTTGCAATCTGAGAAGCTGCTACATAAAAAGGGCATGTCTCATCTATGCATTGTGCTATAACCCTGTCACTGCAATATCTATGGTACTCATAGTTCCTGTTCTGTGCAATGTGCATTGTTTGAAGTGCATTCCTAAATTGGTACACATCAATGAAGCAAAGATGCTTCACAAATTGCTCATTTGGGTGAGCTATCTTCTCATCATACCATATCATTTTCTTCATCTTCTTAGCTCTGCTTTTCCTGCCATTGGGCAAAACATATGCCAATGCCTCTACACCATCATCATCTTCCACACCCAAGTCCATTGGTTTCCTGTCTTCATCAGATGATGGTATCCAGTCCTCCTCAAACAACTCCTCTACACTTGCATGTGTTCTGCTTGTTGGGCCTTTTCTGTGTTTCTTCTCCCTATTCTTCTTCTATCCATCTTGCCCCACCTGCTCCTCTTGTTCCTCTTCCTCCACTTCCTCCTCCTCTTCCTCCTCTTCATCCTCGTCTTCACTTTCAGGCTCATATAGTGCATCCTCCTCCTCCTCTGTCTCATACATTTCCTCAACATATGTGTCCCCTTCAAAATGAAGGAGTGGATCTTCCCTCTGTTTTTTCATCTCCTCAAGCCTAGCAAGGATATTACCATATTCTTTCAAATTATCATCATCACGGTCCTCCTCATTATCCACCACTACAGCTTTTCGCTTCAAAGAAGTGTCCTTCTCTTTTTTTTCTTATTCTTCCTAAACATTTCAATTTCCTTCCTCCTTGTCTCTTCCATAACCTTTTCAATTTCCATTTGCTCCTCTGAATTGTTTAAAGGATTTTCTTCCACTTGTACATAACCTAAAGCAATTTGCTCCTCCAAATTGTTTGTGCTATGCTGTGTTTGAAACTGTATGGGCATTGGCTCCACTTCTGCTGCTTCTGAACTTGCTACTGCTACATGCACATTTGGTGCACTGAATAGCACTCCTTCTTCATCTATCTGATACATTTTGGGCTCTCCAATTTCTTCTAGAGGGATTTGCTACTCAATAACACTGGAGCTGGTGTTTATACTTGCAGCATTGGGAGAAGTGGCCCTAACAACTGTCACATTCAATATCTTCTGATTTTACAATGCTATGTTGTCTAGAATTTCCTCAAGCTTGTCATCATCATCTATTTCTTCCATTCCTTCTATCCCTAGCCCAGGATCCCTGACATAGTACGTGTGATCTTTAAATCCATAACCTTCTGTTTCTATCAGTGCTACTAGGTTGTAAAATGTTATGTTTGACATCATCATAGATCTCTCAGTGTTGTCTCTATCATGGAAATGCATCCTCAATTCCCAAACCTCATTATCCAGACTGCAAATAATATAAAATACATAGCAGTATAAGTGCTTAATTAAAACTGAATAACACTAATGAAAGTATGAAACAGCTCATGTTAGTGCACTAATACAATGCTTTGTCACTTATAAAGGAGATAACAGGATAACTCAATTAACCAAATGTCCAATTAACAGTGTACCTAAAATAAAACTGAATAACACAACACCTTAAATCAACTAAATCAGCTTGTTTCCAAAATCAACTAAAGCAGCTCGTTTCTAAAATCAACTAAATCAGCTTATTTCTAAACTAATCTAAAAATGTCAACCCTGGGGCATAGGACAAACAAATCACAGCATCTGAACTAATCTAAATAATGTCAACAATAGGGCACATGACAACAAAATCACAACATCTGACACTTGTACTCCATCTCATAGGACAATATGAACCCTAACCCTAGGAGTACCCTAGCAACGCAATTGAATGGAGAACAGGAAGGGAAGAGCAAAGAAAAGTGGATCTCACTATACGCCACCGTAGGATGACCCGATGTGCTGGATTCCCGTCGGTTTAGCCTTCGCCGCTGCGGCGAATGCTCTCGCCGCCCGGTATTCCATCGAATACTGCGGGTCCTCCTCCTCTTCCTCCGTCGGCTTGCTAGGGTTCGAGCTCCCGCAAAGCTCGCCTGGATCCACTGCGGGTCCTCCTCCACTACATACGATGCGTGCGGCGCTGCCGGGCAGAGCACCGCCACCAGCAACTCCACATTTCGCCGGACTACGCATCTATGCAGTGTGAGGGGCAAGGGGGCGACGGTGGCGGGAGCGAGGGGGAGGGGGAAGAAGAATGGGGGAAAAGAGAAGGATGCGGGGATGACTAAAGAAGAGACCTAACGGCGCCGTCTAACGTCGTCTTCCGGCTGTCGGTATGACCTGGAGTGCCACGTAGGCAAAAAATGGGCCCCACCTATCATAAACTCACTTAACATGGCCCGATCCGCCGATCAGTGGTTTTTGCAAAACAATTATGCTCGACGTGGTGCTTTCTGCAGCGAATCTGTATCCTAGTGTTTTTCGCAAACCTAGCCCTCAAAGTGGTGGTTTTATGCAATTTACTCGAGTTCCGCAGAAGTTTGCGTCGTAGTAGAGAATTTTCTTTCAGGGTAACTTGTTTTAATCTCACACAAAAGAAATTGATAAAATCATTTACTGTGCTGAGAATTTTTGCGTTAGAAATAAAATAAAATAGACAATCACACATAGAGAATCCTTTTTTATTTATTATATATAGATTTTTTTTGCATGGTAATACGTGTCTCATTCATATCATAAAGATTAAAGTACAAGTCACGTAAAGACCGACATAACAAAACTGAAAAGATAGGAGAACATCTCTGAGCTTGACACCAACGTCCATCACGTGCCTTCGGCACCACAACAACAGCCACCAAAGAAAAGAATGATGGATTACCTCCTCACCCGAGCTCGACGCTGCTTCATCACTGATATGCAGCTTTGCGAACCTCCAAGGTGAATCACCAAAAGTGAAGTCCTTACTGTTGAACGAATCAGACCGGGGAAACAACCCAGACACGCCATCGAACTCTGGATGTGGCGCCCCACTGCGACTAAGACGTCGTAGAGGGAAACCATACCTGCCATCCACGAACCACAAACCCACCACATGTTCCGTCTTACACATGTCGTCAATGCAGACCACAATATGCATCCGCTCCTGGACTACCTCCCAAGCTTCGCGCCGACGCTGGAGAAAACATCATCACAATGGCGGAGCTTGAGGACACAGGTCCACCACGAGGATGACGCCGCTGCCACACCATCCTTGCTTGAATAGACTAGTTTCCAAATCCATCCCCAACCATAGGACCGATGGCCTTGTCAAGGAAGGATCTGAAGAATCTTTATTCAACATTGTCATCGTCGCCGCCGAAGCAAAGACGATGAACAACCTAAAAACCTAGACTACAAGGGAGTAAACACAATCCAAACGCGTGGATCCGGCGACCCTCCTGACCATCGAAGACCGAGGTTGTCGTCGGAGGGGAGCCGCCGGAAGACGGCGCTGGAAGATTTGGGCTCTCCTGGCGGCGGCTAGGGTTCCAGCTGCCAGGGACAGGAGGAAAATGATTGGCTCTTTCAAAGACCCACGTCCGACATTCAATTATATATAGAATTACAAAGTATAGTCTCCACATGATTATGTATTCTATTCACTGCAAAAGAATTGATTATGGTATTATACGCCTTGGTAGATAATATAAAATGGCAATTTTATAAAAAAAACATAGCTAAACCTAAAAAAGGGATGTATTTTTTACGTGCCAACTTTTACTTACTTGTGAACCAACCTGTAGTTGGATGGTTAGAGGGATAGTGGTATCCCCAACCCACCAGGGTTCAAGTCCTGGTGCTCGCATTATTCTTGGATTTATTTCAGGATTTCCGGCGATGCGCTTTCAGTGGGAGGAGACGTTCTCGTCGACGAAGAGGTGCCTAGGGGACTTCGTAAATCCCATGATGATATGCCGGCTCAGTCTTGGGAGGTGCTCATAGGGGTAGAGTGTGTGTGTATGTTCATAGGGGTGAGTGTATGCACGTATGTATGAGCGCTTGCGTCTGTACTGATGTTCAAAAGAAGTTTTACTTACCTGGTCGGCATGAAACACTTGTACGCAGGAAAGAATTCTTGACATGCACATACATAGGAAGCAACAAGGAGGAAAAGGCATCCTCTAGATTTTTCTTAACATCAAAGTACGCTTTATTGCGAGGTGATCACCACAGTTATGGGCAAAATTGACAATTTTGACCTGTGGACGCAATCAAATCACAAAATGAACTGCCCCTAAAACTATTTCACGTGGCTGACCTTTTTGAGTGATACAAGACACGCAGGCGTCATACCCTACGGTGTAGCGCCTAGCTCTAGGGTGTTGCACCTCTGTCCACGGTGGCAGCCCCTGGGCGTGCACCCAGCAGTGCAGTGCCTCCGAGCTAGGTGCCACACATGTAATGTGCAGCGCCTAGCCCTTAGGCACTGCACTGTGACTTAGATGCAGTCGCCCGCTCTCCCTCCGCCACCCTACCCCACCCATCCCATTCGTTCTAGTTAGAAGTTACAGAAGCAGCAGCGCCGGCGGCTTCCTTCTCTCCCCCTCTCAATCCCCTCTCCCAAGTCCTTCAGATTTGACGATTTGGTCTGTGGATTTCTTCGCCAATCCATCCTAGAAGGTACTCTCCTTTGATCCCATTCTCTCTATCCATAGAATTTATGCTATTTGGAAGATTTGGGGAACCCTTGTTTGATTTGATTTGATTAGAATCTTGCATCTATTAGAATCTTGCATGTATTAGATACCTAATCTTGCAACCCTAGTTTAGTTTATTTTATTGAAAAGATATGGTTTGGATACGTAGGTTGACATGTTATTTCTATGGAAAAGATATTTGTATGAAGTAGGCCTAGTTTAGTTTATTTGTATTGAAATTATACTCGTATTGACAAGAATGCTTTGGGTACATATGCTTTGAATCTTGCATATAGTAGGCCTACTTTAGTTTATTTGTATTGAAAAGATAAACGTGTTGACAAGAATGCTTTGTTTGAAATTGTTAGGATGGTTTGGCTTCTTGATGATCACTGGGACCATCAACACCAGTCGTACGCTATGTCGGTGGAGCGCACATTGACGTCCGAGTTCAACACCTTGTGTGGACGATAATGCGTAACCGAGTAGTTGTCGAGCCACATCTTAAATTCCAAGAAGGTTTGTAACTTAGACCCTTTAGCAATACTGTTCTTGCCATCATCCAAATCACGGTGAGAGCTTGGCCTAACCCCAAGAGATATACCTTGGCTACCATCTACCACGGCTTCATGCGCGAGACTAACATCCTTGAACAATGTAGTCTGATGATCCCAACCGAATACCTTCTCGAAAGCTTTGGCCTCCTTCACCGTGAACCCCTCCTCATCAACTTGTTCATCGGGACCTTCGTTATCCGAATCCGATGCATAGCCATGGGAATAAGGGATGGAATGGTCCATTGTCTCTTGCAAATGATATTTATTGAGATGACCCACATTGTTGTCATGGATATTGAGCGAGTCCTGGACTAGGGGGTGTCCGGATAGCCGAACTATCATCATCGGCCGGACACCAAGACTATGAAGATACAAGATTGAAGACTTTGTCCCGTGTCCGGATGGGACTTTCCTTGGTGTAGAAGGCAAGCTTGGCGATACGGATATGTAGATCTCCTACCATTGTAACCGACTCTGTGTAACCCTAGCCCTCTCCGGTGTCTATATAAACCGGATGGCTTTAGTCCATAGGATGAACAACAATCATACCATAGGCTAGCTTCTAGGGTTTAGCCTCCTTGATCTCGTGGTAGATCTACTCTTGTAATACCCACATCATCAATATCAATCAAGCAGTACGTAGGGTTTTACCTCCATCAAGAGGGCCCGAACCTGGGTAAAACATCGTGTCCCTTGTCTCCTGTTACCATCCGCCTAGACGCACAGTTCGGGACCCCCTACCCAAGATCCGCCGGTTTTTACACCGACATTGGTGCTTTCATTGAGAGTTCCTCTGTGTCGTCATCGATAGGCTCGATGGCTTCTTCGATCATCAACGACGATGCAGTCCAGGGTGAGACTTTTCTCCCTGGACAGATCTTCGTATTCGGTGGCTTTGCACTGCGGGCCAATTCGCTTGGCCATCTGGAGCAGATCGAAAGCTATGCCCCTGGCTGTCAGGTCAGATTTGGAAGTTTGAACTTCACGGCTGACATCCGTGGGGACTTGATCTTTGATGGATTCGAGCCACAGCCGAGCGCGCCGCACTGTCACGATGGGCATGATTTAGCTCTGCAGCCGGACAGTGCCCTGGAGGCCGCACATGAGTCCGCTCCGACCCTCAATTCGGAGCCAGCTGCGCAAATCGAGGATGGGTGGCTAGACACCGCCTCGTGGGCTGCAACCTCTAGGTGATGGAGCCGAATACTGACCTTACCCCTTGTGAAGCTCGTGACTCCGAGGTGCCGGACTCTTCGCCGGACTCCGAACCTCTCGCGCCCCCTCCAATCGAATCCTATTGGGCACCGATCATGGAGTTCACCGCTGCGGACATCTTTCAACACTCACCTTTCGGCGACATCTTGAGTTCGCTAAAGTATCTCTCGTTATCAGGAGAGCCCTGGCCGGATTGCGGTCAGAACGGTTGGGATGCGGACGACGAAGAAATTCAAAGCCCACCCACCACCCACCTCGTAACCACTTTCGATGATCTAACCGACATGCTAGACTTCGACTCCGAAGACATCGACAGTATGGACGACGATGCCGGAGACGAGCAAGAACCAGTGCCTACTGGGCACTGGAAAGCCACCTCATCATATGACATATACATGGTGGATATCCCAAAGGATGAGAATGGCGAAGGAACAGCGGAGGATGACCCCTCCAAGAAACAGCCCAAGCGCCGGCGTCGGCCGGACTGCGGTCAGAACGGTTGGGATGCGGACGATGAAGAAATTCAAAGCCCACCCACCACCCACCTAGTAGCCACTTTCGACGATCTAACCGACATGCTAGACTTCGACTCCGAAGACATCGACAGTATGGACGACGATGCCGGAGACGACCAAGAACCAGCGCCTACTGGTCACTGGAAAGCCACCTCATCATATGACATATACATGGTGGATATCCCAAAGGATGGGAATGGCAAAGGAACAGCGGAGGATGACCCCTCCAAGAAACAGCCCAAGCGCCAGCATCAGCGGCGCCGCTCTAAATCCCGCCACAGCAAGAATGGAGATTTCGGCACCGGTGATAATAACACCCCAGACAGTGCCGAAGACAACCCCCTCCAGCAAGATTCAGCACAAGAGGACGGAGACGCCAGCCCTCAGGAGAGAGCGGCAGATGAAGAGGTAGAGGATTACATGCCTCCCTCCGGAGACGAGGCAAGCCTCGACGATGACGAATTTGTCGTGCCTGAGGATCCCGTCGGACAAGAGCGTTTTAAATGCAGGCTTATGGCCACGGCAAACAGCCTCAAGAAAAAGCAGCAACAGCTTAGAGCTGATCAAGATCTGCTAGCCGACAGATGGACTGAAGTCCTTGCGGCCGAAGAGCATGAGCTCAAACGCCCCTCCAAAAGCTACCCTAAACGCAAGCTGCTCCCCCGATTAGAGGAGGAGGCATATGAACCTGCATCACCAGTGGATAATACGGCTGACCGACCACCCCGTGGCCGCGACAGAGAGGCCTCTAGGCCCTCTAGTAGAACCGTACCCCGGCATCGCTCGAAAAGCACAAGGCCACAGGGGAATGCTCTGGACTTGCGAGATATATTGGAGGATAAGGCAAGACAATCAAGATCGATCTATGGATCGCGTGGGCTCCCCATGATACGTGACCGTCGCGCCGGACACAGCAAGTCCGGCCGAGCCGAACACATTAGACAAAGCTCTTTTGAGCTTCGTCGTGATATAGCCCAATACAGAGGCGCCGCACACCCACTATGCTTCACAGATGAAGTAATGGATCATCAAATCCCCGAAGGGTTTAAACCCGTGAATATTGAATCTTATGATGGCATAACAGACCCCGCGGTTTGGATCGAAGACTATCTCCTTCATATCCACATGGCCCGCGGTGATGATCTTCACGCCATCAAATACCTCCCACTCAATCTTAAAGGACCAGCTCGGCATTGGCTTAACAGCTTGCCAGCAGAATCAATCAGGAGTTGGGAGGACCTGGAAGCCGCATTCCTGGATAACTTCCAGGGCACGTATGTGCGACCACCAGACGCTGACGACCTAAGCCACATAATTCAGCACCCAGACGAATCGGCCAGACAATTCTGGACACGGTTCTTAACTAAGAAAAATCAAATCGTCGACTGTCCAGATGCGGAGGCCCTCGCGGCCTTCAAACATAACATCCGCGACGAGTGGCTTGCCCGGCACCTGGGACAGGAAAAGCCGGAATCCATGGCAGCCCTCACATCACTCATGACCCACTTCTGCGCGGGAGAGGACAGCTGGCTAGCCCGCAGCAACAACCTCAGCAAAAATTCTGGCAGTCCGGATATCAAGGACCGCAATGGCAGGTCGCGTCGCAACAAGAACAAACGCCGCATTAACGGCGACAATAGTGAGGATACGGCAGTCAATGCCAGATTCAGAGGCTCTAAACCCGGTCAGCGGAAAAAGCCATTCAAAAGAACTACTCCGGGTCCGTCCAACTTGGACCGAATACTCAATCGCTCGTGCCAGATACACGGCACTCCCGAAAAGCCAGCTAACCACTCCAACAGGGACTGTTGGGTATTCAAGCAGGTAGGCAAGCTAATTGCCGAAAACAACGACAAGGGGCTGCATAGTGATGACGAGGAAGAGACCCGACTGCCGAACAATAGAGGACAGAAGGGTTTCCCCCCACAAGTGCGGACGGTGAACATGATATACGCAACCCACATACCCAAAAGGGAGAGGAAGCGTGCACTCAGGGATGTATACGTGATGGAGCCAGTCGCCCCGAAGTTCAACCCATGGTCCTCCTGCCCGATCACTTTTGATCGAAGGGACCACCCCACCAGCATCCGCCACGGCGGATTCGCCGCATTGGTTTTAGACCCAATCGTCGATGGATTTCACCTCACCAGAGTCCTGATGGACGGCGGCAGCAGCCTGAACCTGCTTTATCAGGATACAGTGCGCAAAATGGGCATAGACCCGTCAAGGATTAAACCCACAAAGACAACCTTTAAAGGCATCATACCAGGTGTAGAGGCCAATTGTATAGGCTCATTTACACTGGAAGTGGTCTTCGGATCCCCGGATAACTTCCGAAGCGAGGAGTTAATCTTCAACATAGTTCCGTTCCGCAGTGGCTATCATGCCCTGCTCGGACGTACTGTGTTTGCAAAGTTCAACACGGTGCCGCACTACGCATACCTCAAGCTCAAGATGCCAGGCCCTCGAGGAGTCATCACGCGGAAACACTGAACACTCTCTCCGGAAGGAGGAACATACAGCGGCTCTCACGGCAGAAGTACAGTGCAGCCTCTTAAGGCAATTCTCGAGTCCGGCTGTTAAGCGACCGGACACGGCTAAACGCGCCCGGAGTAACCTACAACAAGACCACCTGGCATGTTCCGAGCATGCGTAGCAATGCGGCCCCAACCCCAGCCCCTGCAAAATTGCAAGACTGGTCCTTCACATACATCATTACACTCTGGAGATACCATGGGCATAGGGGGAGGGGCACGACCACGATAGGCCCAGAATGCGGCTTAACCACACCAGGGGCTCTCAAGTGTGTAGTTCTTTTTTTTCTATTTTTCCTTTTTTTACCCAGAGGACCTCGTTCATCAGAGGCCCTGTCCGGCAGTAGACCCGCCGAATTCACGATGCAACAGCCAGGGAAGGAGAAAGGCTATGACGAATATCCAGGTGGTCTCCATTACGAGCATTAACTCTATTTTATACACCATTCCGCAGCCTACCCCTGGAGGGGGACATGTTTAATAGTCCCATCCCTTGCTTATCGCACTATTTGTATCGTTCTGCATTCACAGCAGTATTTCTTGAATAAACAATGCAGCACCCTTTTGCTTATAATTGCATTTCTTTCTCATACATATGTTCATTTATGACATGTTGCATCTGTACACTTTGGTACGGCTAAATACACCAGGGGCTTATGTTTCCCGCATCATGGTGTGATAAGTACGAACACTTTCACAAGTGCCGCACCTCGAACTTATAGCATTATATGAATCGGCTTCGAATCATGACTTGGGTCAATAGTTGGGTTTGCCCGGCTCCCATGTTTTGGTACCTTACGTTCCATTGTATCGGCTAAGGTAGCACTAGGAGAACCACTGCGATTGCGCCCCAGTTGAGCTGGGCGAGTGCCTCAGTGGAGAAAGCTAAAACTGACCGTCATGATGAGGTGAGAGCCGGTAGCTGTTCGAGAGGTTTTTTCGAGTCCCTAAAGACTTATGCTTCTTAGAGCGAGGAACCGGCTTTGTCCGGCCCAGGCGTGGATAGCGCCCCGAATTCGGCCTTGCGAACACTAGGGGCTTCGCCGAAATTTAAAATTATAGAATTCTATGGCTAAGTGAGAGTGTTCAAGCATTATAAGTCTGGTTGCCTTGTTCGTTGTGTTGAGCGCCTCCCTAGATGGACCCAAAAATGGGAACAAGAGTGCTCAAATTTATCCCGAACACCCCAGCACTCGTGGCATGGGGGCTGAAGCCGACGACTTGCCATCTCTCAAATTTGATAAACGGCCGCACAGAAGGTAATATTTTAAATTAACAAGCGTTGCTTAGCGCATATGAACAAAGTTTTCAGCGCACAGGATAACAAAATGCGAGTCTACTCAAATATTACATGTTTGGAGCACTCGCCCGCAATAATGCGGGCACCCTTCAGGACACTCTTATAATACATCTCGGGTGTGCGATACTCCTTGCCCGGCGGTGGCGCGTCCGTCACAAGCTTCTCAGCATCCATCTTGCCCCATTGCACCTTTGCGCGGGCAAGGGCCCGACGGGCACCTTCAATACAGGCGGAGTGCTTGATGACTTCAACCCATGGACACGCATCCACCAGCCGCCGCACTAGGACGAAGTAGCTCCCAGGCATGGCCTCCTTGGGCCACAGCCGAACTATGAGGCCCTTCATGGCCTGTTCGGCCACCTTGTGGAGCTCGACCAGCTGCTTCAGCTGGTCGCTAAGGGGCACCGGATGTCCGGCCTCAGCATACTGAGACCAGAAGACCTTCTCCATCGAGCTCCCCTCCTCGGCCCTCTAGAAAGCGGCAGCATCGGACACGCTGCGGGGCAGATCTGTGAACGCTCCTGCAGAGCTCCGAATTCGGGTAAGTGATAGGTAATTCACACTCACATGCTTACTTTGCATGAAAAATGCCTTACCCGCCGCTATTTTCTTCAACGCCTCGATTTCCTGGAGGGCCTTGTAGGCTTCGGCCTTAGCAGCTTTGGCACTCTCAAGAGCCGATGCAAGCTCGGACTCTCGAGTCTTCGAGTCGCGCTCCAAACTCTCATGTTTTTCCACGAGAGCCTGGAGCTCTTGCTATACCGCCGCCACCCGCGCCTCCTGCTTCTCTCGCTCGGTGCACTCCGCGGCCGCATTACATTCGGCCGCGGACACCGCCTCCTTCAGGGTCACCACCTCATTCGTGGCCCCTGCAATACCCACGTTATCCTTGTCATTCTTCTTGCAACCAAATCCTTTTCTGTAAGGTACAATTTTAATAAGGTGTTACTCACCTTCCTTGTCCTCGTGCTGCTTCTTGGCACGGTCGAGCTCGTTCTCAGACCGCTCGACGCTTTGCTTCAAAGTATTAACCTCCGCAGTCAGTGCGGCAGAGGTCAGCAGCACAGCCTGCAATCCCATATTGACATATTTTTTATGACTCCTGCGTATATCTTTTTAGATCCTCAGTCCGGCTTTTCTTTCCGAACACCAAACCGAGCATCAGGGGCTACTGTCTATGCGGTACTATTTGACATATATCAAAATTCTTACCTCAAAGCCTGTTAGAAGGCTGCTGCAGGCTTCGGTCAGCCCGCTCTTGGCGAGCTGAACTTTCTGAATCACCGCACTCATGACGGTGCGGTGTTCCTCTTCGATGGAAGCACCGTTGAGAGCCTCCAGCAAGCTATCCGGCGCCTCCGGTTGGACGGAGGCCGCCAGCGTCACGGTCTTGCCCTTCTTACGAAGGGGCTGCCCGCCGGACTCCGGAGCCACTACAGGTTCCGATGCGGAGTCCGGTGCAAAGTCCGGGAGGT
Source organism: Triticum aestivum (assembly GCF_018294505.1). Classification (NCBI taxonomy): domain Eukaryota; kingdom Viridiplantae; phylum Streptophyta; class Magnoliopsida; order Poales; family Poaceae; genus Triticum; species Triticum aestivum. The sequence continues at coordinate 679,237,804 of NC_057798.1, read as the reverse complement.
TGCCCTGCGGCACCTCCGGGGCCTCCTCCTCCTAGCGGGTCCCTTCCCGGGATCCCACCTCAGCATCATCCGCATCACGGGGGGTGGAGGCGGTCGGAAGGGAATCCATATCCGACGCACCCAAGGACCCGCTCGATGAAGCGGGAAGATCATCCTTGGGCGGACTGCAGGGTTGTATGCGGCATTAGAAAGACACCATGTGGCGAAAAGAAAAATCATGAAGTTATTCGGGAGTCCGGATACTTACGATCTCGCCAGGGGCTTGGCCCTTGGAGGACAATCCTTGTCGTCATCGCCGGCGTTGGCAGGTCCGGGGGAAGAGTCCTTCCCTTCTTGGACCCTTCGGCCTCCCTCATTGGGGAGGCCTTCCTTTTCTTCCCTCCCCCCACTGGGGGAGAGGCCTCTTTCTTCTTCTCCTCGCCTTCATGGAAGGAGTCCGCCTCGGAGTCATCGTCCGATGACACCTGAAAACGGGAACTCTTTCGAGTGCCCGTGGCCTTCTCCTTGGCCTTCTTCTCCGGCACCACGTGGGGTGCCGGAACCAGCAGTCCCGTTAAGCGGGCGTCCGCTGGGTCTTCTGGCAAAGGGGCCGGACAGTTAGTCTGCTCGGCCTTCTTCAGCCAGTCCTGTCAAAGGGAAGGGAGTTTAGATCCCGCATAGAGTCAAACTATGGAAAACAAGTGTCGCGTAAAGGGTAAAATCGCTTACCTTGCTAGCCGGACGCTGCGAGCTGAATCCGCAATCTTCGGTAGCGAATGCGGGAGCCTCGGCGCCCTTAAACAGCACCCTCCAGGCCTCTTCGTACGTAGTGTCGAAGAGCCCGCTCAAAGTCTGGTGCTGCGCCGAATTGAACTTCCACATATTAAAGTCCCGTTGTTGGCACGGGAGAATCCAGCGGATGAGCATGACCTGGACTATGTTGACAAGCTTGAGCTTCTTGTTCACTAACTTTTGTATGCAGGCTTGAAGTTCGGTCAGCTCCTCCGAATCACCCCATGTCCGGCCACTCTCTTTCCAGGAGGTGAGCCGTATGGGGATGCCAGATCTGAATTCGGGGGTCGCTGCCCATTCAGGGTCACGCGGCTCGGTGATGTAGAACCACCCTGATTGCCAACCCTTGATGGTTTCCACGAAGGTGCCCTCGAGCCAAGTAGCGTTGGACATCTTGCCCACCATGGCGCCTCCGCACTCCGCTTGGCTGCCCTTCACAACCTTCGGCTTGACACTGAAGGTCTTGAGCCACAAGCCGAAGTGGGGCTGGATGCAGAGGAAGGCCTCACACACGATGATAAACGCCGAGATGTCGAGGATGAAATTCGGGGCCAGATCATGGAAATGCAGGACGTAGTAGAACATGAGCCCCCGGACAAAGGGATGGAGTAGGAAGCCCAGCCCGCGGAGGAAATGGGAAAGGAATACTACCCTCTCATGGGGCCTGGGGGTGGGGATGAGCTCCCCCTCGTCGGGGAGCCGATGCGCGATGTCGCTGGACAGATATCCGGCGCTGCGCAGCTTCTGGATGTGCCCCTCCATAACGGAGGAGGCCATCCACTTGCCTCCCGCTCCGGACATAGTTGGAGAAGGTTGAGGTGAGATGTGCAGACTTGGGCGCTGGAGCTCGAGTTCGCGGAGATGGATAAACAAAGGAGGAAGAAGGCGTAGGTAAAAGGGTAGATCTTTATCCCCTTATATGGGTGGACGAAACCATGCGTCCCCACCAGCCTGATAAAACTCGCTTATCTCCCAAGCGCCGCAATCAATGGCGCGGTTGGATTACCCACGTCCGTATTGATGGGAATCTCGGAATAAGGGGAACACGATCTCTGCTTCGACAAGACGTGCCAAGGAAACCGCTTCGCTAAACGCGCTGAGGTGGTACAATAAAAACAATTCGAGTAAGGGCTTGGTGGTGGTGTGACGTCACGCCACAAAATACGTCAGCAGATTGAACTTGTGTAAATATTATTCTCTCTACGGTGGTATGTGGAATTTATTTTGCAGAGCCGGACACTATCCTGGTGTTCACAATCTTCTATGAATTATTCGGAGGAGGAACCAGCCTTGCAATGACCGAAGACAATATGTGCGCTGGACTCGCCGTCATTGAAACCTGATTCAGGGGCTACTGAGGGAGTCCTGGACTAGGGGGTGTCCGGATAGCTTAACTATCATCATCGGCCGGACTCCAAGACTATGAAGATACAATATTGAAGACTTCGTCCCGTGTCCGGATGGGACTTTCCTTGGCGTAGAAGGCAAGCTTGGCGATACGGATATGTAGATCTCCTACCATTGTAACCGACTCTGTGTAACCCTAGCCCTCTCCGGTGTCTATATAAACCGGATGGCTTTAGTCCATAGGACGAACAACAATCATACCATAGGCTAGCTTCTAGGGCTTAGCCTCCTTGATCTCGTGGTAGATCTACTCTTGTAATACCCACATCATCAATATCAATCAAGCAGGACGTAGGGTTTTACCTCCATCAAGAGGGCCCGAACCTGGGTAAAACATCGTGTCCCTTGTCTCCTGTTACCATCCACCTAGACGCACAGTTCGGGACCCCCTACCCAAGATCCGCCGGTTTTGACACCGACAGAGATCAACTTCATTGTCATCGTCCGCATACTCATCATTCTCCTCTTGCAAAGCTTCATTTTGATTGTTTTGAAGTGGGCTCAATGTTGGCCTCACTTCTTAGGTCATAAGAGGTCCAACAATTTCATCTCGGTTCAAGGGTGGGGGGCAACTGGCAACCAAAGGGGAGGGGTTTTGGTTCAAATCCAAATGCAAACTTGAATCAACCTTCTTCATTGCAAATAACTCAAGAGCCTTGTCTAGTGATTCGGCCACCGTCTCCTTGTATGCAACCCAACATTGCTCCGAGTTCACACGCATTGTCTTCCAACGGATGTGCATTCCAAAACCAACATTATGCCTTCCCTCCAACTCAACTATATCACTAGGGTCCATCCAATTCAAATATTTCCTCACTTGTTGCAAGAGCTCCGCATAGCTAGGACTATTACCAAACACCATGTCAAGCTCATCCGGGTCCGGTTCAATATTGCCTTTCAATAAGGAGTCTTTGTCCCCATGATGAACAAACACACATGTTCTTCCCATCCCTATAAGCATTCAAACAACACAACGTAACATTTCTTCCATGAGTACTAATCCAAAGATTAACACGGAATACAAACCCTAACATATATATGAAACAACAACCCTAACCTTAACCCTAGCACCAACATAAGAACACCCATAAGAATAACACTAACATACTAACAAGCCTAATCATAGGAAATTGACAAACAAACATCTCACATCAACATGCAAATCTCTAGATCCATACAAAACTAGGGTTTCCCCAAACTAGCAATAAATGAGCAATTTGTTAACATTACTTGGATCAAAACAAGGGGATCGGAGAAGATTACCTTGAGGGAGGGTTTGAGTTCGACATCCACGGACAAAATCTTCAAATTTGGAAGATTTGGGGAAGGATTTGAGAGGCGGGAGAGGGGAGAGGGGGCAGATCTCGGGTGTGATGGGATTGGGGGTTGGGGTGTGTATGGGGGAGTGGGGGAGGGGGCCGGGCAACTAGTAACAATCAGTACAACGCCTAAGGGCTAGGCGCTCCACATTACATGTGTGGCGCCTAGCTCGGAGGCGTTGCACTGCTGGGTGCGGGCCCAGGGGCTGCCACGATGGACAGAGGTTCAACGCCCCAGAGCTAGGCGCTGCATCGTAGGGTGTGGCGCCTCCGTGTTGGCACCACTCAAAAAGGTCAGCCAAGTGAAATAGTTTTAGGGCAATTCATTTTGTGAATTGATTGCGTCCACAGGTCAAAATTGTTGGAAATATGCCCTGGAGGCAATAATAAAATGATTAGTATTATATTTCCTTGTTCATGATAATTGTCTACTATTCATGATGTAATTGTATTGACCGGAAACCGTGATACATGTGTGAATACATAGACCACAACATGTCCCTAGTGAGCCTCTAGTTGACTAGCTCATTGATCAACAGATGGTCATGGTTCCCTGACCATGGATATTGGGTGTCATTGATAACGGGATTACATCATTAGAGAGAATGATGTGATGGACAAGACCCAATCCTAAGCATAGCACAAGATCGTGTAGTTCGTTTGCTAAAGCTTTTCTAATGTCAAGTATCAGTTCCTTAGACCATGAGATTGTGTAACTCCCGGATACCGTAGGAGTGCTTTGGGTGTACCAAACGTCACAACGTAACTGGGTGACTATAAAGGTGCACTACAGGTATCTCCGAAAGTATCTGTTTGGTTGGCACGAATTGAGACTTGGATTTGTCACTCCGTATGACGGAGAGGTATCTCTGGGCCCACTCGATAATGCATCATCATAATGATCTCAATGTGACTAAGTAGTTGGTCACGGGATCATGCATTACGGAACGAGTAAAGTGACTTGCCGGTAACGAGATTGAACGAGGTATTGGGATACCGACGATCGAATCTCGGGCAAGTAACGTACCGACTGACAAAGGGATTGTATACAGGATTACTTGAATCCTAGACACCATGGTTCATCCGATGAGATCATCATGGAACATGTAGGAGCCAGCATGGGTATCCATATCCCGCTGTTGGTTATTGTCCGCAGAGCTATCTCGGTCATGTCTGCGTGATTTGCGAACCCGTAGGGTCTACACACTTAAGGTTCGATGATGCTAGGGTTATAAGGAAAATTTGTATGTGTTTAGCGAATGTTGTTCGGAGTCCCGGATGAGATCTCGGACGTCATGAGGAGTTCCGGAATGGTCCAGAGGTGAATATCTATATATGGGAAGTCATCATACAATCACCGGAAATATTCAGGGGTATACAGGTATTGTATCGGGACCACCGGAGGGGTTTCGGGGGTCCACCGGGAGGGGCCACCTCCCCGGAGGGCCTTATGGGCTGTAGGTGGAAGGGAACCAGCCCTAAGTGGGTTGGGCGCCAACCCCCCCTAGGGCCCATGCGCCTAGGGTTGGGGGGAAGCCTAAGGGGGCCAGCCCTAAGTGGGTTGGGCGCCAACCCCCCCTTGGCCGCCCCCATCTAGATCTCATCTAGAGGGGCCGGCCCCCTTCCCCCTTCTCCCTATAAATAGAGGGGTGAGGGGAGGGCTGCAGCACCACATCCAAGGCGCAGCCCCTCCCCAACACCTCTCCTCCTCCGCGCGAGCTTGGCGAAGCCCTGCCGGAGAACTGCCACTCCATCACCACCATGCCGTCGTGCTGCTGTTGGAGCCATCTTCCTCAACCTCTCCCTCCTCCTTGCTGGATCAAGGCGCGGGAGACGTCATCGGGCTGCACGTGTGTTGAACGTGGAGGTGCCGTTGTTCGGCGCTAAGATCGGAATCCACCGCGATCTGAATTGCTTCGAGTACGACTCCTTCATCCGTGTTCTTGCAACGCTTTCGTCTCGCGATCTTCAAGGGTATGAAGATGCACTCCCCTCTCTCTCGTTGCTAGTTACTCCATAGATTGATCTTGGTGATGCATAGAAATTACTCCATAGATTGATCTTGATTGATCTCTCCCCTTCAATGTTATAGATTGATTTTGTTTATTTATTACTGTCGAAAAAATAATATTTATTTAATTATTTTTCTAAGAAGAAAAAAGAATTAAACTGACATTAAATTTTCCGCCCAAGATTGATATTGATATATACTCATCAAGTATATTTTTGTATTTACAATACGGCTATATAAGCACCATCTGGATATGATTTGTTATCATCATCATAAGCATCAGATATAGTACTCATCAAGTCAAGGCAATCGTGCGTGCCACAAACCATGGGGGCTTGCCAGGCTCTCTCCTGCATCGTCCTGCTCTCTCTCTTTGTCTCGTCAAGCGCTTCCATCCTAAACGACGTGTGCAAGTCCTTAGGCGCAAGCAACGATGACATTGGCTACCACTACTGCATCAGGTTCTTCCGAGCCTTCAGTGCCAGCGCCACCGCCGACAAGCGCGGCCTCGTCATCATCGCCGCGAAGATCATCCGAGCAGAGGCCGCCAACACCCGCAACCGCATCAACGCTCTCAAGGCCTTGGAGACGAACAGGAAGATCGCCCGGCGCCTCTCCGACTGCCACGCGCTGTACACGAGCGCACTGCACCTGCTCGACGCGGCGGCGAAGGCCGTCAAGTCGAGCCATTTGCAGGACGCGGAGGCGAACCTCAACGCCGCGTTGGAGAACCCCGACGTGTGCGAGGAAGGATTCCGGGAGCTGGGCGTCAGGTCGCCGGTGGCGGACGAGGACTACGAGTTCACCAAGGGTGCTCCATCGCTCTCAGTATAGCGAGCACGTTGTAGCTAGCTAGGATATGTGAATCTAACAAACCGTTCTAGCAACAATAAAATATTGGAACCCACGATTTTAGATCAATGAACTTTGCAAGTACGTTTTGGCAGTTTTTTTTTTTGGTAAGAACAGATTTTGTGGTGAACGGAAATAGCAACCAGACATTAACCTCACACAATTTGCAATGATCGAGGCGATTGACTAAATGGATATCAAGAATTAATGCTCATGATTACTTTGGATATATCATGCCATGATATTAGATGCGCACGCTAACCAATTTTTTTATGCAAAAGATGTTTACAAGATAATGAAGTACATATTTCCCCCAACACAAAGATACATCAGTACATATACCATAAAAATGAAATTGAGTACCCCCTCTATTCCGTAATGTAGTGCATATAGATTTTTGAAAATTCAAGCATCGGAAACTTTGACCAAATTTGTGGAGAAAAATATTTACACTAGAATGCCAAACTTACATCATTATTGCATTCATTATAAGATGAACCTTCATACTTCATATATTTGGTATTGTAGATATAAATAGTTATCTCTCAAAACTTGGTGGTGGGCGCGAGGCAGCCCGGACGGAGGTAGGGCTGGCGACTCGAAGTCTTGGGCAGTTGAGGGTGGATGTTAGTATAGCGCCGCAGCAGGCGGCGGTGGCAACAACATCATGATGATTGTGGCCCAACGGAGGTTGGGCTCTTCATGTCGTCGGCACTCGAGAGGACATGGTCCTCGCTTTTTGCGACACAAAAAGATGCTGAAATGCACATGGCAACCCCGACTAGATCGACCCAATGGCGCCGGAGCGGGAATTGTAGCGAAAAGATGACATATTTTGGAAAGTCAAACTTTTTCTTCAATTTTTTGATTTTTGAGAAATCAAGATATTTATCCAAATTTTGGATTTTATGGAAAAGGAGAACATTTTTTTGGAAAACATTATCATGTTTTGAATTTCCCAAACTATTTTGAAACACGTTTTTTCTTAATTTGCAAACAAATTTTAAAACTTACAACATTTTTCAAAATTCAAACCAATATTCGAGAACACGACATTTTTTGAAATATCAAATAATTTCTGAAAAGGGAAACATTTTGAGATAAAAAAAAGAAGCCGAAGAAAATCAGAAAAAACAGAAAAATAAAATAAAAATAATAGAAATCAGACGGGAACTTCGAGAAGGATCCCAAAACTGGGGAACCAGTGTATAGTTCAATGGCCCTGCCTGTTTCCGTTGCTCGCTCGGCATTCGGAATGCGAGAAATAGGAAATGCCACAACACCCTTCCCCTCCCAAAGAGTGAAGGTTATGGACACGCTACCTTGATCAGGTAGGCGGACATAAGCCTTGTGTACCCGAGTTTGGTTACGTGCACATGTTTCCGTTTGGGACCGTTTATTATTTTGCCACGATGATAGCCATTGAGTGTGCGCACAGTTTGCATACGATTGTGCTGATGGAAGGAATAATGGATTTGGCCCATTAATGTTCGTCTAATCTTGGAGATTTGATGCCATAAAAGTATCTACAATCAGACCCTCGGATCCGCCGTAAACGCTCGAGCGGGCTGCCCGTCACTGACGAAAAAAATACTAGTATCCAACCGGGTTCCCACAGCCGGCCCAAACGTTTGGACTGCCCGTGCACTGTTTGACCAAAATGATTGACACACATGTTTTTGCATGTATTTGATGTTTGCAAATAGCAAAATTCTGGCCACTTTGTGTTTGTGTTTGTGTTTGCATGTGAGGCATGTCCGATCACTTTCTGCGGGCATGTCCGCAGACGTATAGGGATCCGGATTAGGCAATTCTGGCCTTAGATGCTCTAAGGGAGAGAAATGCACAGTAACTAATTTTATTTGCAAAAGATGCATGAAAAATAATTAAGTACATATCTCTGTCTCTATCTTCTCTAAATCTATCTCTGATTCTTCTATCTGTATCTTATCTTCTCTATCTTCTATCTCTCTATCTCTAGTTCCTCTATCTCTTAGTGACACAGAGCATAGCATAGCAGGAAGGGTTTGCATTAAACTGAAGGTCACTCTCTGATCTTGTTGTGTTGGGGTGTAGTCGTCCAGATCTTGCTGGATGAGAATGTACATATGCCGGATGAGAATACTACTAGTTTGCTCTCTCACTACAATGTGTGATGCTCGATACAGTTTTGGGCTTCGAGCCCGGGTCACATTGGTCGTTTCCTTCTCCGATCGGTCTCGGCTGGTTTGATTGCTTCCGATCGATCGCTATCTGACGAGCAGCCAAGTCCAGCAGCCAGGAGGCGACCGCACGGCACCTAGCGGCGCAACGCCAAGCAGTCAGGGTCGACTTGCACGGCAGCGGCGCCAACGCTCAGGCAATGAGGCAGGTCAGGCCGAGTGCGATCGGGATTGGGGCATCACTACCGGAACAGGGTGCTACCCCGACGGCCAAAACAATGCCGACGGCCCCCGTCGGCTTATTCAGAGTTATGCCGACAGCCTGGTCCTGGTGGTCGGCGTAT
>NC_057798.1:679225123-679228466 GCF_018294505.1 Triticum aestivum | reverse complement strand
AATCGATGGCAAAATTAAATCCAGATGACAAAAGCAGTGTGCTATGTCTAATTTCAGTATCTATTTGTGAGGATAAAACAACAGATTGTTTTGCATCTAACTAATTCCATCTAAATCAAGAAATTGATGCAACCAATCCTAATGCGGTTCGGCATTGTCACATCGAAGGAGCTAATGAAAGAGCGACTCACCACAAATTTCTTGTGCATCGTCCTCGTCATCAGGGGCACGTGACAGTTTCCACCATCGGTGGTGATCGGCTGCGACCGCCGACTTGCAAGGTACGGCGCCGCCTGCCTTTGGCGAACCGGCGAACAGCCCTAGGCGGCTGCGACTAGTGCGTCCTGGGTGAACTGCGCTAGGCGGCTGGTTGTTTTCAGTATAAATTGGGCTGGCGAACTAGCAGTACGTAGCTGGGCAAGGTAGGCTGAGTTGCTGGGCTTCAAAAATTCAACTCTTTTTGCTTGTTTACTACGTAGCTGGGCTCGCTACAGGCCTTGAGCGCCCAGTATAGGGGTGGCCGAATTATGCCTAGATCGCTAAATCACATTAACTTAAGCCTAAGTACTAACGTACGATGCAAATGTTGGCACTACTAGGAAAAGACATGCTAGTGTCGCACCAGTTTTGCCTACTAATGGCGTACTGCTGGTGCGTCACTAGCATCACGCCATTAGAATTAAATCCTAATGGCGCACCTCTGGTGCGCCATTAGTATCTGGTGTTCTAATGGCGCTCCAAGCAGTGCGCCATTAGAATGCCTCCCAGGGGCCATATGTACCCATGTGCTTTGGCTTATTAATGGCGCACTATTCGATGATGCGCCATTAATGTCATTATAACAGTGCGCCATTAGTGTCTTGTGTGGTGCGCCATTAGTATTAATATTATGTTTTTTTGTTTTTTTCTGATTTTTTTCACATGTTACAAAATATATTATTTGACAGAATATAGACAGCACCACACAGCAACAGCAGATTCATCGAATACAATAGAAGGTAAGTCTCCGAATAGAATTCATCATATTAGTCTCCGAATACAAAAGACCGAACGAAGATAGAACATTACAAGTCTCGGAGACCGTGAGTAGCGAGTTTGTCTTGACATTGCAAGTCAATATCGATCATCTAAACTGAAGGAAATATGCCCTCGAGGCAATAATAAAGTTATTATTTATTTCCTTATATCATGATAAATGTTTATTATTCATGCTAGAATTGTATTAACCGGAAACATAATACATGTGTGAATACATAGACAAACATAGTGTCACTAGTATGCCTCTACTTGACTAGCTCGTTTATCAAAGATGGTTATGTTTCCTAGCCATGGACAAAAGATTTGTTATTTGATTAACGAGATCACATCATTAGGAGAATGATGTGATTGACTTGACCCATTCCGTTAGCTTAACACTTGATCGTTTAGTATGTTGCTATTGCTTTCTTCATGACCTATACATGTTCCTATAACTATGAGATTATGCAATTCCCGTTTACCGGAGGAACACTTTGGGTGCTACCAAACGTCACAACGTAACTGGGTGATTATAAAGGAGTACTACAGGTGTCCACAAAGGTACATGTTGGGTTGGCGTATTTCGAGATTAGGTTTTGTCACTCCGATTGTCGGAGAGGTATCTCTGGGCCCTCTCGGTAATGCACATCACTATAAGCCTTGCAAGCAATGTAGCTAATGAGTTAGTTACGGAATGATCCATTACGTAACGAGTAAAGAGACTTGCCGGTAACGAGATTGAACTAGGTATTGGATACCGATGATCGAATCTCGGGCAAGTAACATACCGATGACAAAAGGAACAACGTATGTTGTTATGCGCTTTGACCGATAAAGATCTTCGTAGAATATGTAGGGGCCAATATGAGCATCCAGGTTCCGCTATTGGTTATTGACCGGAAACGGTTCTCGGTCATGTCTACATAGTTCTCGAACCCGTAGGGTCCGCACGCTTAAGGTTTCGATGATAGTTATAATATGAGTTTATGAGTTTTGATGTACCTAAGGAGTTCAGAGTCCCGGATGAGATCGGGGACATGACGAGGAGTCTCGAAATGGTCGAGACATAAAGATCGATATATTGGACGACTATATTCGGAGTTCGGAAAGGTTTCGAGTGATTCGGGTATTTTTCGGAGTTCCGGAGAGTTACGGGAATTCGCCGGGGAGTATATGGGCCTTATTGGGCCATACGGGAATAGAGGAGAGTGGCCAAAAGGAAGGAGGCCTGCGCCCCCCCTCTGGCCCGAATTGGACAAGGGGCGCAACCCCCTTTTCCTTCTTCCTCTCCCCCTCTTTCCCCTTCTCCTACTCCAACAAGGAAGGAGGGAGTCCTACTCCCGGTGGGAGTAGGACTCCCCTTGGAGCGCCCCCTCCTAGGGCCGGCCTCCTCCTCCCTTGCTCCTTTATATACGGGGGCAGGGGGCACCCCAAAGGCACAACAACAATTGATCCCTTGGATCTCTTAGCCGTGTGCAGTGCCCCCCTCCATCATAGTCCACCTCGATAATATCGTAGTGGTGCTTAGGCGAAGCCCTGCAACGGTAGAACATCAAGATCGTCACCACGCCGTCGTGCTGACGGAACTCTCTCTCGACACTCGGCTGGATCGGAGTTCGAAGGACGTCATCGAGCTGAACGTGTGCTAGAACTCGGAGGTGCCGTAGTTTCGGTGCTTGATCGGTCGGGCCGTGAAGACGTATGACTACATCAACCGCGTTGTGCTAACGCTTCCGCTTTAGGTCTACGAGGGTACGTGGACACACTCTCCCCTCTCGTTGCTATGCATCACCATGCACTACTAGAAATAGGGCTATAGATGTGATTGACACTAATGGCGCACCAGACAAGTGGTGCGCCATTAGTATATACTAATGGCGCACCACCTTCTGATGCGCCATTAGAGTTGAAACTACTAATGGCGCACCTGGCACATGGTGCGCCATTAGTATCAAAAAAAAAATTTGAACTAGTGCGCCTGTCCAAACATACTAATGGCGCATCCATAGGTAGTGCGCCATTACTAGTTGTAACTAGTAATGGTGCACCTGCCAGAGAGTGCGCCACTAATGTTGTTGTTTTTTTATTCCTTTTTTTGCAAAACTACTAATGTACTTATGGCGCACCGAGGGGTGGTGCGCCATTAGTATTGTGCGCCCCTACTTCGTACCGATCCCCTCTCTCTCCCTCGCCCTCGCCCGCGATCCCCTTCCCCGATCTCCTCTCCTGACGCCACCGTCACCCCGCCCCGACACCACCGTCGCCCCGCCGCCCCAGCGCCGCCCCGACACCACCGTCGCCCCGCCGCCCTCGACGCCGCCCCGAT
>NC_057798.1:679184788-679224783 GCF_018294505.1 Triticum aestivum | reverse complement strand
CACCGTCGCCCCGCCGCCCCGACACCACCGTCCGTCGCCCGCCCGCCCCAAACCAGGGAGCGGAAGCGCGGCCTCCGCCGTCGTAGCAGAAGCAGCGATCCCCATCGCCAGCAGCCCAAGAAAGGTTCCCCTCCCCTCCCTCCCTCCCTCCCTCCCTCCCCTACGCCTCCTCACGCGTGGCTCTACGGATCGGTGATCTTTATCGTTTCGTTTTTGTGCTGGATCGATTTAGTTGCTGTGATTGATTGCGTTGATAGTTTAGTTCCCGATATCTCTAGTCCGGTAGCTACTCTTTGGATCTCAAGTAAGCCTCGTGTTCTTGCTTGCGGAATCGTTGACATATACTATGTGCTGGTCCTTGCTCAAGATTTGTATAGAGGAGGAATTGAAACATACTGTGTTTAAATAAAACATGATATAGTTGGAGCCAGAGCCCTATATGGACCTTACTGGTTCTTGCTGAAGATTTATTGTACTTTCTACTAATGGTATAACTTTTGTGATATGTATTGTTATGTTGGTAAAATAGACAACCTAGATTTACACGCAGGATCTCTAATCCAGATAGGAGGGAGTATAAGATAGCAAATTTACTTGCAATAAAACAGGGGCTGTTAATTGTAGTTTTGTTTTGGTATGCAATTGCATATACAGACATTTATTTAATTACCACAAGATCTAAACCAGGATAAGAGCAAAGAGTAATCAGATCTGAACTGAAACTAGCTAGGAGCAGAGCACATTTGTGTAGAAGCAGAGTGCATGAAATATGGGGCTTTTCTGGATGCTGCTGTTCTTGGTAGGATGAACAAGTGGCACCTTGTAGGGTCTTGATTGGTTATGTTGCAAACTGAATATGTAGCTGCTAGGACCCAGTTCCAATCTAGTCTGTAGTAGTGACATGCTAGTTTAGCACATACTCCTTGTAGTGGGTAGTAGTGGAATGCTATTTTAGATGGTCTATTACTACGTAGGACCTTAATTGGTGGAGTCTCAACGCTGAACTGGGTAGTAGTTAGGAGTCAATTTCTTTAATCCTAGTGTAGCTGCTCACTTAATACTTGTCTGTAGGTTCTTAATTGTTGGTGTCTCAAAAACTGAATATGTTTTCATAGCATAACTTGAGGGATAGTTTGTTTAGTAAAGTGCGAATTTAGCTATCCCTTACTATATAGATGATTGATCTTTGTCGAAAAATATGTGGATGATTGATAGTACCCTTCCTGTTTCTGCACACAGTGCACTCTGTTATGAACTATATGTATGCTGCACTTTCTTCGTCCGAGTGCATCGATGTAGACGTTTTCCTGCTTGTTGTTGGGAGTGAAAATAAGAACCTCTTCTCCCTGGTTAGCAGTAAATACTGCATGCGCAATGCCTGCTGTTTTCTCTTCTGAAATTTATGAATGTCAGTGGATCAACATCTATGTGCCATAAATTGCATTTTCCCTTTTTGCTTGTTGAGGAAACATGTTTTCCATTTACTTGTTTGGCTCATGCTGTTCTTGCTAGGATAACAAAATGGTACCATGTAGGCTCCTGATTGCTGGTATCTGAAAACTGAATTTGTAGCAATCAGAACTCAGTTTCCAATGTGTTGAAGCAGAGCACATTTGTGTTGAAGCAGAGTGCATGAAAGATAAACTAGGTCCTAGCAGCTACATATTCAGTTTGCAACTTTACTTCCCATCTTAAGGCAAGCCCCATTTTTACTGTTCTTTGTTAGCAGAGCTGCTTGTTTCTAAGAACTTTGATACTATTTGGATCAAAGTTAAATGAGCACATAGATGACAAAAGAAGTTCAGATTGTATAGCGATGCCGACGTATGTCGTGTACAAGGGTAAGGTTCCCGGAGTCTACGATGACTGGGAGGAGTGTCGGAGACAGGTTCACCGATTCAGCGGTAACAGTTACAAAGGGTACACCACTAGGGCCGAGGCCGAATCTAGATACGCCCGCTATCTAGCGGGAGAGGGGAGGGAGCGTTGGAGGAACCGGATGAAGACGAGTTTCATCGTGATGATGCTCATCGTGATGACCGCAGCTCTCTTCTATGTGATGGTAGTTTAGATGATCGATATCGACTTGTAATGTGAAGACAAACTCGCTACTCGCGGTCTCGAGACTTGTAATATAATGTTCTATCTTTGTTCGGTCTTTTCAATTCGGAGACTAATATGATGAATTGTATTCGGAGACTAATATGATGAATTGTATTCAAAGACTAATCTTCTATTGTATTCGATGAATCTGTTATTGATGTGTGCTGTCTATATTTTGTCAAATTATACATTTTGTAACCTGTGCAAAAAACAGAAAAAAAACCTAATATTCATACTAACGGCGCATCACATGACAGTGCGCCATTAGTATGACAAAGCATACTAATGGCGCATCACTGGACAGTGCGCCATTAGTATGCCTCGGTTACTAATGGCGCATCCCTTCGTCGTGCGCCATTAGTATGCCAAAGCACCTGGGTATACATGGCCCTGGGAGGCATACTAATGGCGCACCGTGGCCTATACTAATGGCGCACCAGTGGTGCGCCATTAGTATACCAGATACTAATGGCGCACCAGTGGTGCGCCATTAGTAAAAATTACTAATGGCGTGCTAGTAATGGCGCACCAGTGATGCGCCATTAATGGCCAAATTAGGGGCGCCATTAGTAGCGGTTTTTCTAGTAGTGATGATCTTGCGTGTGCGTAGGATTTTTTTTGAAATTACTACGTTCCCCAACAGTGGCATCCGAGCCTAGGTTTTATGTGTAGATGTCATATGCACGAGTAGAACACAAGTGAGTTGTGGGCGATACAAGTCATACTGCTTACCAGCATGTCATACTTTGGCTCAGCGGTATTGTGAGATGAAGCGGCCCGGACCGACATTATGCGTATGCTTACGCGAGACTGGTTTCACCGTTACGAGCACTCGTGCTTAAAGATGACTGGCGGGTGTCTGTCTCTCTCACTTTAGCTGAACCGAGTGTGGCTACGCCCGGTCCTTGCGAAGGTTAAAACAGCATTAACTTGACGAACTATCGTTGTGGTTTTGATGCATAGGTAAGAACGGTTCTTGCTAAACCCGTAGCAGCCACGTAAAATTTGCAACAACAAAGTAGAGGACGTCTAACTTGTTTTTGCAGGGCATGTTGTGATGTGATATGGTCAAGACGTGATGAGATATAAGTTGTTGTATGAGATGATCATGTTTTGTTGAAGTTATCGGCAACTGGCAGAAGGCCTATGGTTGTCTCTCTGTTGCATAAGATGCAAGTGCCAAATAATTGCTTTACTTTATCGCTATACGATAGCAATAGTTACAAGAGCAATAATTGGCGAGACAACCATGTGACGACACATTGATATAGATCAAGATGATGAAGATCATGGTGTCGTGCCGGTGACGATAGACATCATGACAGTACTTTGGAGATGGAGATCAAAGACGCAAGATGATCATGGCCATATCATGTCACATATTTTGATTCCATATGATGTTTATCTGTTATACATCTTATTCTGTTTTGTTTGACGATAGCATTTTAAGATGATCTCTCACTAATTATCAAGAAGTGTTCTCCCTGAGTATGCACCGTTGCGAAAGTTCTTCGTGCTGAGACACCACGTGATGATCGGGTGTGATAGGCTCTATGTTCAAATACAACGGGTGCAAAACAGTTGCACACACGGAATACTCAGGTTAAACTTGACGAGCCTAGCATATAATAGATATGGCCTCGGAACACGGAGACCAAAAGGTCGAACGTGAATCATATAGTAGATATGATCAACATAGTGATGTTCACCATTGAAACTACTCCATCTCACGTGATGATCGGACATGGTTTAGTTGATTTGGATCACGTGATCACTTAGATGACTAGAGAGATGTCTGTCTAAGTGGGAGTTCTTAAGTAATATGATTAATTGAACTTTAATTTATCATGAACTTAGTCCTGGTAGTATTTTGCAAATTATGTTGTAGATCAATAGATCGCGTTGTTGCTTCCCTATGTTTTATATGTGTTCCTAGAGAAAACTAAGTTGAAAGATGTTAGTAGCAATGATGTAGATTGGATCCGTGATCTGAGGTTTATCCTCATTGCTGCACAGAAGAATTATGTCCTTAATGCACCACTAGGTGACAGACCTATTGCAGGAGCAGATGCAGATGTTATGAACGTTTGGCTAGCTCAATATGACGACTACTTGATAGTTTAGTGCACCATGCTTAACGGCTTAGAATCGGGACTTCAAAGACGTTTTGAACGTCATGGACCATATGAGATGTTCCAGGAGTTGAAGTTAATATTTCAAGCAAATACCCGAGTTGAGAGATATGAAGTCTCCAACAAGTTCTATGGCTAAAAGATGGAGGAGAATCGCTCAACTAGTGAGCATGTGCTCAGATTGTCTGGGTACTACAATCGCTTGAATCAAGTGGGAGTTAATCTTCCAGATAAGATAGTGATTGACAGAGTTCTCTAGTCACCATCACCAAGTTAGTAGAACTTTGTTATGAACTACAGTATGCAAGGGATGACGAAAACGATTCCCGAGCTCTTCGTGATGTTGAAATCGACGAAGGTAGAAATCAAGAAAGAGCATCAAGTGTTGATGGTTGACAAGATCACTAGTTTCAAGAAAAGGGCAAAGGGAAAGAAAGGGAAACTTCAAGTAGAATGACAAGCAAGTTGTCACTCCCGCGAAGAAGCCCAAAGCTGGACCAAAGCCTGAAACTGAATGATTATACTGCAAAGGAAATGGTCACTGGAAGTGGAAATGCCCTGAATATTTGGTGGATAAGAAGGATGGCAAAGTGAACAAGGGTATATTTGATATACAGGTTATTGATGTGTACCTTACTAGTGTTTATAGTAACCCCGGAGTATTTGATACTTGTTCGGTTGCTAAATATTAGTAACTCGAAACAGGAGTTACAGAATAAACATAGACTAGTTGAGGGTGAAGTGACGATGTGTGTTGGAAGTGGTTCCAAGATAGATACGATCATTATCGCACACTCCCTATACTTTTGGGATTAGTGTTAAACCTAAATAAATGTTATTTGGCGTTTGCATTGAGCATGAATATGATTTGATCATGTTTATTGCAATACGGTTATTCATTTAAAGTTAGAGAATAATTGTTGTTCTATTTACATGAATAAAACCTTCGATGGTCATACACCCAATGAAAATAGTTTGTTGGATCTCGATCGTAGTGATACACATATTCATAATATTGATGCCAAAAGATGCAAAGTTAATAATGATAGTGCAACTTATTTGTGGCACTACCGTTTGGGTCATATCGGTGTAAAGCGCATGAAGAAACTCCATAAAGATGGATTTTTGGAATCACTTGGTTATGAATCATTTGATGCTTGCGAACCGTGCCTTTTGGGCAAGATGACTAAAAATCTGTTCTCGGGAACAAGGAACGAGCTACTGACTTGATGGAAATAATACATACCGATGTATACGGTCCAATGAGTGTTGATGCTCATGGCGGGTATTGTTATTTTCTGACCTTCACAAGATGAATTGAGCAGATATGAGTATATCTACTTGATGAAACATAAGTCTGAAATAGTTGAAAGGTTCAAAGAATTTCATAGTGAAGTGTAAAATCATCGTAACAAGTAAATAAAGTTTCTGCGATCTGATCGTGGAGATAAATATTTGAGTTACGAGTTTGGTCTTCAATTAAAACAATGTGGAATAGTTTCACAAACTCATGCCACCTGGAACACCACAGCTTAATGGTGTGTCCGAACGTCATAATAGTACTTTATTGGATATAGTGCAATCTATGATGTCTCTTACCGATTTACCACTATCATTTTGGGGTTATGCATTAAAGACAGCTGCATTCACTTTAAATAGGGCACCATCGAAATCCATTGAGACGACTGTTGGAAATATGCCCTAGAGGCAATAATAAAAGTATTATTATTATATTTCCTTGTTCATGATAATTGTCTTTTATTCATGCTATAATTGTATTATCCGGAAATCGTAATAAACGTGTGAATACATAGACCACAATACGTCCCTAGTAAGCCTCAAGTTGACTAGCTCGTTGGTCAACAGATAGTCATGGTTTCCTGACTATGGACATTAGATGTCATTGACAACGGGATCACGTCATTAGGAGAATGACGTGATGGACAAGACCCAATCCTAAGCATAGCACAAGATCGTGTAGTTCGTTTTGCTAGAGCTTTTACAATGTCAAGTATCTCTTCCTTAGACCATGAGATCGTGTAACTCCCGGATACCGTAGGAGTGCTTTGGGTGTACCAAACGTCACAACGTAACTGGGTGACTATAAAGGTGCACTACAGGTATCTCCGAAAGTGTCTGTTGGGTTGACACGGATCGAGACTGGGATTTGTCACACCGTATGACGGAGAGGTATCTCTGGGCCCACTCGGTAATGCATCATCATAATGAGCTCAAAGTGACCAAGTGTTTGGTCAGGCGATCATGCATTATGGTACGAGTAAAGTGACTTGCCGGTAACGAGACTGAACGAGGTATTGGGATACCAACGATCGAGTCTCGGGCAAGTAACGTACTGATTGACAAAGGGAATAGTATACGGGGTTGATTGAATCCTCGACATCGTGGTTCATCTGATGACATCATCGAGGAGCATGTGGGAGCCAACATGGGTATCCAGATCCCGCTGTTGGTTATTGACCGGAGAGCCGTCTCGGTCATGTACGCATGCCTCCCGAACCCGTAGGGTCTACACACTTATGGTTCGGTGACGCTAGGGTTATTAGGAAGACTTGTATGTGATTACCGAATGTTTTTTGGAGTCCCGGATGAGATCCCGGACATCACGAGGAGTTCCGGAAGGGTCCGGAGGTAAAGATTAATATATGGGAAGTTGTCATGCGGACACCGGAAAGTTTCGGGGGCATATCGGTATTGTACCGGGGCCACCGGAAGGGTTCTGGGGGTCCACCGGGAGGGGCCACCCCTCTCGGAGGGCCCCATGGGCCGCATGGGGCAGGGACCCAGCCCCTGGAGGGCTGGGCGCCCCCCCCCTTGGGCCCATGCGCCTAGGGTTGGGGGGGAACCCTAAGGGGGGCGCACCCCCTTTGCTTGGGGGGCAAGCCCCCTCCCTGGCCGCCGCCCCCCCTCTAGATCTCATCTAGAGGGGGCCAGCCCCCTTTCCCCTTCCCCTATAAATAGAGGGGCGAGGGGAGGGCTGAACACCTGATCCAAGGCACAACCCCTCCCCTCCCCAACACCTCTCCTCCTCCGTTAGCGCTTGGCGAAGCCCTGTCGGAGTACTGCCTCTCCACCAACACCACACTGTCGTGCTGCTGCTGGAGCCTTCTTCCTCAACCTCTCCTTCCCTCTTGCTGGATCAAGAAATAGGAGACGTCGTCCGTTCCGTACGTGTGTTGAACGCGGAGGTGCTATCCGTTCAGCACTTGGTCATCGGTGATTTGGATCACGGCGAGTACGACTCCATCATCCCCGTTCCCTTGAACGCTTCCGCACGCGATCTACAAGTGGTATGTAGATGCAATCTCTCTCCCATGACTCGTTGCTTAGATGAACTCATAGATGGATCTTGGTGAAACCATAGGAAAATTTTTAATTTTCTGCAACGTTCCCCAACAATGGTATCAGAGCTAGGTCTATGCGTAGTTCTCTATTGCACGAGTAGAACACAATTTTGTTGTGGGCGTAGATCTTGTCAACTTGCTTGCCTCTACTAGTCTTTTCTTGCTTTAGTGGTATTGTGGGATGAAGCGGTCCAGACCAACCTTACACGTACGCTTACGTGAGACAGGTTTCACCGACTGACATGCACTAGTTGCATAAGGTGGCTAGCGGGTGTCTGTCTCTCCTACTTTAGTTGGAGAGGATTAGATGAAAAGGGTCCTTATGAAGGGTAAATAGAAGTTGACAAAATCACGTTGTGGTTATTCGTAGGTAAGAAAACGTTCTTGCTAGAACCCAATTGCAGCCACGTAAAAGATGCAACAACAATTAGAGGACGTCTAACTTGTTTTTGCAGCAATTGTCATGTGATGTGATATGGCCAGAAGTTGTGATGAATGATGAATGATATATTGTGATGTATGAGATCATGTTCTTGTAATAGGAATAACAACTTGCATGTCGATGAGTATGACAACCGGCAGGAGCCATAGGAGTTGTCTTTATTTTTTGTATGACCTGCGTGTCATTGAAGAACGCCATGTAAATTACTTTAGTTTATTGCTAAACGCGTTAGCCATAGAAGTAGAAGTAGTCGTTGGCGTGACAACTTCATGAAGACACAATGATGGAGATCATGATGATGGAGATCATGGTGTCATGCCGGTGACGAAGATGATCATGGAGCCCCGAAGATGGAGATCGAAGGAGCTATATGATATTGGCCATATCATGTCACTACTATATAATTGCATGTGATGTTTATTATGTTTTATGCATCTTGTTTACTTAGAACGGCGGTAGTAAATAAGATGATCCCTTATAATAATTTCAAGAAAGTGTTCCCCCTAACTGTGCACCGTTGCTAAAGTTCGTCGTTTCGAAGCACCACGTGATGATCGGGTGTGATAGATCCTTACGTTCACATACAACGGGTGTAAGACAGATTTACACATGGAGAACACTTAGGGTTAACTTGACGAGCCTAGCATGTACACACATGGCCTCGGAACACAGAGACCGAAAGGTCGAACATGAGTCGTATGGAAGATACGATCAACAAGGAGATGTTCACCGATGATGACTAGTCCGTCTCACGTGATGATCGGACACGGCCTAGTCGACTCAGATCGTGTAACACTTAGATGACTAGAGGGATGTCTAATCTGAGTGGGAGTTCATTAAATAATTTGATTAGATGAACTTAATTATCATGAACTTAGTCTAAAACTTTTGCAAAATATGTCTTGTAGATCAAATGGCCAACGCTCATGTCAACATGAACTTCAACGCGTTCCTAGAGAAAACCAAGCTGAAAGATGATGGCAGCAACTATTCGGACTGGGTCCGGAACCTGAGGATCATCCTCATAGCAGCCAAGAAAGATTATGTCCTAGATGCACCGCTAGGTGAAGCACCCATCCCAGAGGAACCAAGACGTTATGAACGCTTGGCAATCACGTGCTGATGATTACTCCCTCGTTCAGTGCGGCATGCTTTACAGCTTAGAACCGGGGCTCCAAAAGCGTTTTGAGAAGCACATAGCATATGAGATGTTCGAGGAGCTAAAAATGGTTTTCCAAGCTCATGCCCGGGTCGAGAGATATGAAGTCTCCGACAAGTTCTATAGTTGTAAGATGGAGGAAAACAGTTCTGTCAGTGAGCACATACTCAAAATGTCTGGGTTGCACAACCGCCTGTCTCAATTGGAGATCAACCTCCCGGAAGAAGCGGTCATTGACAGAATCCTTCAGTCGCTCCCACCGAGCTACAAGAGCTTTGTGTTGAACTACAATATGTAGGGGATGGTGAAGACCATTCCTGAAGTATTCTCAATGCTGAAGTCAGCAGAGGTTGAAATCAAGAAAGAACATCAAGTGTTGATGGTCAATAAGACCACTAAGTTCAAGAAGGGAAAGGGTAAGAAGAACTTCAAGAAGGACGACAAAGATGTTGCCGCGCCCGGTAAGCCAGTTGTCGGGAAGAAGTCAAAGAATGGACCCAAGCCTGAGACTGAGTGCTTTTATTGCAAGGGAAAGGGTCACTGGAAGAGGAACTGCCCCAAATACTTAGCGGACAAGAAGGCCGGCAACACTAAAGGTATATTTGATATACATGTAATTGATGTGTACCTTACCAGTACTCGTAGTAACTCCTGGGTATTTGATATCGGTGCCGTTGCTCACATTTGTAACTCACAGCAGGAGCTGCGGAATAAACGGAGACTGGCGAAGGACGAGGTGACGATGCGCGTCGGGAATGGCTCCAAGGTCGATTTGATCGCCGCCGGCACGCTACCTCTACATTTACCTACGGGATTAGTTTTAAACCTCAATAATTGTTATTTAGTGCCAAGTTTGAGCATGAACATTATATTTGGATCTCGCTTGATACGAGATGGCTACTCATTTAAATCCGAGAATAATGATTGTACCTATTTATATGAGAGATATGTTTTATGGTCATGCCCCGATGGTTAATGGTTTATTCTTAATGAATCTCGAACGTAATGTTACACATATTCATAGTGTGAATACCAAAAGATGTAAAGTTGATAACGATAGTCCCACATACTTGTGGCACTGCCGCCTTGGTCACATTGGTGTCAAGCGCATGAAGAAACTCCATGCTGATGGACTTTTAGAGTCTCTCGATTATGAATCATTTGACACATGCAAACCATGCCTCATGGGCAAAATGACCAAGACTCCGTTCTCCGGAACAATGGAGCGAGCAACCAACTTGTTGGAAATCATACATACTGATGTGTGTGGTCCAATGAGCGTTGAGGCTCGCGGAGGATATCATTATGTTCTCACTCTCACTGATGACTTGAGTAGATATGGGTATGTCTACTTGATGAAACACAAGTCTGAGACCTTTGAAAAGTTCAAGGAATTTCAGAATGAAGTAGAGAATCAACGTGACCGAAAGATAAAATTCTTACGATCGAATCGTGAAGGAGAATATTTAAGTCACGAATTTGGTACGCACTTAAGAAAATGTGGAATCGTTTCACAACTCACGCCGCCTAGAACACCTCAGCGTAATGGTGTGTCCGAACGTTGTAATCGCACTCTATTGGATATGGTGTGATCTATGATGTCTCTTACCGATTTACCGCTATCATTTTGGGGATACGCTCTAGAGACAGCTACATTCACTTTAAATATGGCACCGTCTAAATCCGTTGAGACGACATCGTATGAATTATGGTTTGGGAAGAAACCTAAGCTGTCGTTTCTAAAAGTTTGGGGATGCGATGCTTATGTCAAGAAACTTCAACCTGAAAAGCTCGAACCCAAGTCGGAAAAATGCGTCTTCATAGGATACCCTAAGGAAACCATTGGGTATACCTTCTACTTAAGATCCGAGGGCAAGATCTTCGTTGCCAAGAACGGATCCTTTCTGGAAAAAGAGTTTCTCTCGAAAGGAGTAAGTGGGAGGAAGGTAGAACTCGATGAAGTACCACCTCTTGAACCGGAAGTAGTGCAGCTCAGGAAAATGTTCCTGTGGTGCCTACACCGACTGGAGAGGAAATTAATGATGATGATGAAGGTACTTCTGATCAAGTTGCTACTGAACTTCGTAGGTCCACAAGGACACGTTCCACACCAGAGTGGTATGGCAACCCTGTCCTGGAAATCATGTTGTTAGACAACGGTGAACCTTCGAACTATGAAGAAGCAATGGCGGGCCCAGATTCCAACAAATGGCTAGAAGCCATGAAATCCGAGATAGAATCCATGTATGAAAACAAAGTATGAACTTTGACTGACTTGCCCGATGATCGGCGAGCGATAGAAAACAAATGGATCTTTAAGAAGAAGACGGACGCGGATGGTAATGTTACCATCTATAAAGCTCGACTTGTCGCTAAGGGTTATCGGCAAGTTCAAGGGATTGACTACGATGAGACTTCTCTCCCGTAGCGAAGCTTAAGTCCGTCCGAATCATGTTAGCATTGCCGCATACTATGATTATGAGATATGGCAGATGGACGTCAAAACGGCATTCCTTAACGGGCATCTTAAGGAAGAATTGTATATGATGCAGCCGGAAGATTTTGTCGATCCTAAGAATGCTAACAAAGTATGCAAGCTCCAGCGATCCATTTATGGACTGGTGCAAGCATCTCGGAGTTGGAACATTCGCTTTGATGAGATGATCAAAGCGTTTGGGTTTATGCAGACTTATGGAGAAGCCTGCGTTTACAAGAAAGTGAGTGGCAGCTCTGTAGCATTTCTCATATTATATGTAGATGACATACTTTTGATGGAAATGATATAGAACTCTTGGACAACATTAAGGCCTACTTGAATAAGTGTTTTTCAATGAAGGACCTTGGAGAAGCTGCTTACATATTAGGCATCAAGATCTATAGGGACAGATCGAGACGCCTCATAGGTCTTTCACAAAGCACATACCTTGATAAGATTTTGAAGAAGTTCAAAATGGATCAGTCCGAGAAAGGGTTCTTGCCTGTACTGCAAGGTGTGAGATTGAGCTCGGCTCAATGCCCGACCACGGCAAAAGATAAAGAAGAGATGAGCGTCATCCCCTATGCCTCAGCCATAGGATCTATTATGTATGCCATGCTGTGTACCAGACCTGATGTAAACCTTGCCGTAAGTTTGGTAGGAAGGTACCAAAATAATCCCGGCAAGGAACACTGGACATCGGTCAAGAATATTTTGAAGTACCTGAAAAGGACAAAGGACATGTTTCTCGGTTATAGAGGTGACGAAGAGCTCGTCGTAAAGGGTTACGTCGACGCTAGCTTCGACACAGATCTGGATGACTCTAAGTCACAAA
Organism: Triticum aestivum; assembly: GCF_018294505.1. Taxonomy (NCBI): domain Eukaryota; kingdom Viridiplantae; phylum Streptophyta; class Magnoliopsida; order Poales; family Poaceae; genus Triticum; species Triticum aestivum. The sequence goes on along the minus strand of NC_057798.1, from coordinate 679,212,274 downwards.
CAGGATACGTGTATATGTTGAATGGTGGAGCAGTAAGCTGGTGCAGTTGCAAGCAGAGCGTCGTGGCGGGATCTACATGTGAAGCGGAATACATGGCAGCCTCGGAGGCAGCGCATGAAGCAATCTGGGTGAAGGAGTTCATCACCGACCTAGGAGTCATACCCAATGCGTCGGGGCCGATCAAACTCTTCTGTGACAACACTGGAGCTATTGCCCTTGCCAAGGAGCCCAGGTTTCACAAGAAGACCAGGCACATCAAGCGTCTCTTCAACTCCATCCGTGCAAATGTTCAAGATGGAGACATAGATATTTGCAAAGTGCATACGGATCTGAATGTCGCAGATCCGTTGACTAAACCTCTCTCGCGAGCAAAACATGATCAACACTAGAACTCTATGGGTGTTCGATTCATCACAATGTAACTAGATTATTGACTCTACTGCAAGTGGGAGACTGTTGGAGATATGCCCTAGAGGCAATAATAAAAGTATTATTATTATATTTCCTTGTTCATGATAATTGTCTTTTATTCATGCTATAATTGTATTATCTGGAAATCGTAATACACGTGTGAATACATAGACCACAATACGTCCCTAGTAAGCCTCTAGTTGACTAGCTCGTTGGTCAACAGATAGTCATGGTTTCCTGACTATGGACATTAGATGTCATTGACAACGGGATCACGTCATTAGGAGAATGACGTGATGGACAAGACCCAATCCTAAGCATAGCACAAGATCGTGTAGTTCGTTTTGCTAGAGCTTTTCCAATGTCAAGTATCTCTTCCTTAGACCATGAGATCGTGTAACTCCTGGATACCGTAGGAGTGCTTTGGGTGTACCAAACGTCACAACGTAACTGAGTGACTATAAAGGTGCACTACAGGTATCTCCAAAAGTGTCTGTTGGGTTGACACGGATCGAGACTGGGATTTGTCACACCGTATGACGGAGAGGTATCTCTGGGCCCACTCGGTAATGCATCATCATAATGAGCTCAAAGTGACCAAGTGTTTGGTCACGGGATCATGCATTACGGTACGAGTAAAGTGACTTGCTGGTAACGAGACTGAACGAGGTATTGGGATACCGACGACCGAGTCTCGGGCAAGTAACGTACCGATTGACAAAGGGAATAGTATACGGGGTTGATTGAATCCTCGACATCGTGGTTCATCCGATGACATCATCGAGGAGAATGTGGGAGCCAACATGGGTATCCAGATCCCGCTGTTGGTTATTGACCGGAGAGCCGTCTCGGTCATGTCCGCATGCCTCCCGAACCCGTAGGGTCTACGCACTTAAGGTTCGGTGACGCTAGGGTTATTAGGAAGACTTATATGTGATTACCGAATGTTGTTCGGAGTCCAGGATGAGATCCCGGACGTCACGAGGAGTTCCGGAAGGGTCCGGAGGTAAAGATTTATATATGGGAAGTTGTCATGCGGACACCGGAAAGTATCGGGGGCATATCAGTATTGTACCGGGGCCACCGGAAGGGTTCCGGGGGTCCACCGGGAGGGGCCACCCCTCTCGGAGGGCCCCATGGGCCGCATGGGGCAGGGAACCAGCCCCTGGAGGGCTGGGCGCCCCCCCTTGGGTCCATGCGCCTAGGGTTGGGGGGGAACCCTAAGGGGGGCGCACCCCCTTTGCTTGGGGGGCAAGCCCCCTCCCTGGCCGCCGCCCCCCCCCCCTCTAGATCTCATCTAGAGAGGGCCAGGCCCCTTTCCCCTTCCCCTATAAATAGTGGGGCGAGGGGAGGGTTGAACACCTGATCCAAGGCGCAGCCCCTCCCCTCCCCAACACCTCTCCTCCTCCGTTAGCGCTTGGCGAAGCCCTGTCGGAGTACTGCCTCTCCACCAACACCACGCCGTCGTGCTGCTGCTGGAGCCTTCTTCCTCAACCTCTCCTTCCCCTTGCTGGATCAAGAAGGAGGAGACTTCGTCCGTTCCGTACGTGTGTTGAACGCGGAGGTGCTGTCCGTTCAGCACTTGGTCATCAGTGATTTGGATCACGGCGAGTACGACTCCATCATCCTCGTTCCCTTGAACGCTTCCGCACGCGATCTACAAGTGGTATGTAGATGCAATCTCTCTCCCATGACTCGTTGCTTAGATGAACTCATAGATGGATCTTGGTGAAACCGTAGGAAAATTTTTAATTTTCTGCAACGTTCCCCAACAACGATGCCTTATGAACTATGGTTTGGCAAGAGACCAAAGTTGTCGTTTCTTAAGGTTTGGGGCTGCGATGCTTATGTGAAAAAGTTTCAACCTGATAAGCTCGAACCCAAGTCGGAGAAGTGCGTCTTCATAGAATACCCAAAGGAAACTGTTGGGTACACCTTCTATCATAGATCCGAAGGCAAAATCTTTGTTGCTAAGAATGGATCCTTTCTAGAGAAGGAGTTTCTCTCGAAAGAAGTGAGTGGGAGGAAAGTAAGAGCTTGATAAGGTAATTTGTACCTTCTCCCGAATTGGAAAGTAGTTCATCACAGAAATCAGTTCCAGTGATTCCTACACCAATTAGTGAGGAAGCTAATGATGATGATCATGAAACTTCAGATCAAGTTACTACAAAAACCTCGTAGGTCTACCAGAATAAGATCCGCACCAGAGTGGTACGGTAATCATGTTCTGGAAGTCATGTTACTAGACCATGATGAACCTATGAACTATGAGGAAGCGATGATGAGCCCAGATTCCGCGAAATGGCTTGAGGCCATGAAATCTGAGATGGGATCCATGTATGAGAACAAAGTGTGGACTTTGGTGGAGTTGCCCGATGATCGGCAAGCCATAAAAAATAAATGGATCTTCAAGAGGAAGACGGACATTGATAGTAGTGTTACTATCTGCAAAGCTCGACTTATTGTGAAAGGTTTTTCGACAAGTTCAAGGTGTTGACTACAATGAGATTTTCTCACTCGTATTGATGCTTGAAGTCTGTCCGAATCATGTTAGCAATTGCCACATTTTATGAAATCTGGCAAATGGATATCAAAACTACATTCCTTAATGGATTTATTAAAGAAGAGTTGTATATGATGCAACCAGAAGGTTTTGTCAATCCTAAAGATGCTAACAAAATGTGCAAGCTCCAGCGATCCATCTATGGACTGGTGCAAGCATCTCAGAGTTGGAATATATGCTTTGATAAGTTGATCAAAGCATATAGTTTCATACAGACTTGCGGTGAAGCCTGTATTTACAATAAAGTGAGTGGGAGCACTACCGCCTTTCTGATAAATATATGTGAGTAACATATTGTTGATCAGAAATGATGTAGAATTTTTCTGGAAAGCATAAAGGAGTATTTGAAAGGAGTTCTTTTAAAAAAAAGACCTCAGTAAAGCTACTTACATATTGAGCATCAAGATCTATTGAGATAGATCAAGACGCTTGATAAGTTTTTCAATAAGTACATACCTTGTCAAGATTTTGAAATAGTTCAAAATGGAACAGTCGAAGAAAGAGTTCTTGCCTGTGTTGCAAAGGTGTGAAATTGAGTAAGACTCAAATCCCGACCACGGCAGAAAATAGAAAAGAAGAATGAAAGTCATTCCCTATGCCTCAGTCATAGGTTCTATAAAGTATGCTATGCTGTATATCAGACCCATTGTATACCTTGCTCTGAGTTTGGCAAAGGAATACAATTTTGATCTAATAGTAGATCACTGGACAGCGGTCAAGAATATCCTTAGTGAGTACTAAGGAGATGTTTCTCGATTATGGAGGTGATAAAAGAGTTCGTCGTAAAAGTTACATCGATGTAAACTTTTACACTGATCCAGATGACTCTAAGTCTCAATCTGGATACATATTGAAAGTGGGAGCAATTAGCTAGAGTAGTTCCATGCAAAGCATGTAGACATAGAATATTTGCAAAATACATACGACTCTGTAATATGACAGACCCGTTGACTAAACTTCTCTCACGAGCAAAACATGATCATACCTTAGTACTCTTTGGGTGTTAATCACATAGTGATGTGAACTAGATTATTGACTCTAGTAAACCCTTTGGGTATTGATCACATGACGATGTGAACTATGGGTATTAATCACATACAGATGTGAATATTGGTGTTGAATCACATGCTGATGTGAACTAGATTATTGACTCTAGTGCAAGTGGGAGACTAAAGGAAATATACCCTAGAGGCAATAATAAAGTTATTATTTATTTCCTTATATCATGATAAATGTTTATTATTCATGCTAGAATTGTATTAACCGGAAACATAATACATGTCTGAATACATAGAGAAACATAGTGTCACTAGTATGCCTCTACTTGACTAGCTCGTTTATCAAAGATGGTTATGTTTCCTAGCCATGGACAAAAGAGTTGTTATTTGATTAACGGGATCACATCATTAGGAGAATTATGTGATTGACTTGACCCATTCCGTTAGCTTAGCACTTGATCATTTAGTATGTTGCTATTGCTTTCTTCATGACTTATACATGTTCCTGTAACTATGAGATTATGCAACTCCCGTTTACCGGAGGAACACTTTGGGTGCTACCAAACGTCACAACGTAACTGGGTGATTATAAAGGAGTACTATAGGTGTCTCCAAAGGTACATGTTGGGTTGGCGTATTTCGAGATTAGGTTTTGTCACTCCGATTGTCGGAGAGGTATCTCTGGGCCCTCTCGGTAATGCACATCACTATAAGCCTTGCAAGCAATGTAGCTAATGAGTTAGTTACGGAATGATGCATTATGTAATGAGTAAAGAGACTTGCCGGTAACGAGATTGAACTAGGTATTGGATATCAACGATCGAATCTCGGGCAAGTAACATACCGATGACAAAGGGAACAACGTATGTTGTTATGCGGTTTGACCGATAAAGATCTTCGTAGAATATGTAGGAGCCAATATGAGCATCCAGGTTCCGCTATTGGTTATTGACCGGAAACGGTTCTCGGTCATGTCTACATAGTTCTTGAACCCGTAGGGTCCGCACGCTTAAGGTTTCGATGACAGTTATATTATGAGTTTATGAGTTTTGATGTACCGAAGGAGTTCGGAGTCCCGGATGAGATCGGGATATGACGAGGAGTCTCGAAATGGTCGAGACGTAAAGATCGATATATCGGACGACTATATTCGGAGTTCGGAAAGGTTCCGAGTGATTCGGGTATTTTTCGGAGTTCCGGAGAGTTACGGGAATTCGCCGGGGAGTATATGGGCCTTATTGGGCCATACGGGAATAGAGGAGAGTGGCCAAAAGGAAGGAGGCCTGCGCCCCCCCTCTTGCCCGAATTGGACAAGGGGCGCAACCCCCTTTTCCTTCTTCCTCTCCCCCTCTTTCCCCTTCTCCTACTCCAACAAGGAAGGAGGGAGTCCTACTCCCGGTGGGAGTAGGACTCCCCTTGGCGCGCCCCCTCCTAGGGCCGGCCTCCTCCTCCCTTGCTCCTTTATATACGGGGGCAGGGGGCACCCCAAAGGCACAACAACAATTGATCCCTTGGATCTCTTAGCCGTGTGCGGTGCCCCCCTCCACCATAGTCCACCTCGATAATATCGTAGTGGTGCTTAGGCGAAGCCCTGCAATGGTAGAACATCAAGATCGTCACCACGCCGTCGTGCTGACGGAACTCTCTCTCGACACTCGGCTGGATCGGAGTTCGAGGGACGTCATCGAGCTGAACGTGTGCTAGAACTCGGAGGTGCCGTAGTTTCGGTGCTTGATCGGTCGGACCGTGAAGACGTACGACTACATCAACCGCGTTGTGCTAACGCTTCCGCTTTCGGTCTACGAGGGTACGTGGACACACTCTCCCCTCTCGTTGCTATGCATCACCATGATCTTGCGTGTGCGTAGGATTTTTTTTGAAATTACTACGTTCCCCAACATAAACTACCGTCACATAGAAGAGAGCTGCGGTCATCACGATGAGCATCATCGCGATGAAACTGGTCTTCACCCGGTTCCTCCAACGCTCCCTCCTCTCTCCCGCTAGATAGCGGGCGTATCTAGATTCCGCCCCCGCCCTAGTGATGTACCCTTTGTAACTGTTACCGCTGAAACGGTGAACCTATCTCCGACACTCCTCCCAGTCGTCGTAGACTCCGGGAACCTTACCCTTGTACACGACATACGACGGCATATCTATGCACAAGCCAGACAACAGACAATACATAAGCAATATATAAGTATGCAACAAAAGGATCGGAAGAGAAAAGCAAGACATTAATAGCACGATTCATGGTCCTACTAATAAATAACATCTATTACATCTACGTTGAACGACTGTCCAAACCAAAGAGACATACAAGTTCATTAAAGTTTAATTACAACATGAGCTAATCGATGTTTCAGAACTACAATTAGCATCACTACTTTCGACTCGACTCATGGGACCGGAGCGTGGATGAAGTCGCCGTCTTTCGTGATGGTCATGAAGTCACGGGCGTTGTCAGCCTGCATTTGAAGTGTTGTGTCTATCTCACTGTTGGACGGTTGCTCTCTGAGGTAGAACTGCCCGAGGTACGAAGGACATCTTGATGGATGATTTCTGCAAACTCTAACTGGATGCGAAAGAATTCTTGTCGGAGGTCCGCGTCCTGGATTGCCGCCAAGCTTGCGGCCCAATCTTTGACATTATTTGGTAGCAGAAGGTGATTATGGTCCCGTACGATCGCCCTCATGTGATGGAGGGCGTAGTAGGCATTCTTCTGACCGCCAGGCGGCTGCTTGACGCAGGGGAATGTCATATTGTGGGTGAACACGTGCCTGCCGTACCTACGAACTGGCCTCTTAAAGGTGCCTCCAGATGTGGCGTAGCCGGGGAGAGCATCATCAAGAACTTTCTTGATATTTGTGTAGTCTATCTTGGAGTCACTGTCCGGGTCGAAATAGGTGGCCGCGGAATATTTCGGGCTTAAGAGGATGAGTGTGCAATGTGTGTCACTGCACAGAACACGAAATGTTAGAAAAAAAAAAGAACGATCGAAATCTAAGAAATCATATGTTACGGGGCGGTGAGGGGATGACTTACTCGGGAAAGTAAGGCACGAGGAAGTTGTCCTTATCTAGGTTTGCCAGAATGACGCCTTCGAGGTGTGAACTTGCGACTTGCCGGTCCCCAATGGCGCCGGAGCGGGAATTGTAGCGAAAAGATGACATATTTTGGAAAGTCAAACTTTTTCTTCAAATTTTTGATTTTTCAAAAATCAAGATATTTATCCAAATTTTGGATTTTATGGAAAAGGGGAACATTTTTTTGGAAAACATGATCATGTTTTGAGTTTTGAATTTCCCAAACTATTTTGAAACACGTTTTTTCTTAATTTGCAAACAAATTTTAAAACTTAGAACATTTTTCAAAATTCAAACCAATATTCAAGAACACGACATTTTTTGAAATATCAAATAATTTCTGAAAAGGGAAACATTTTGAGATAGAAAAAAAGAAGCTGAAGAAAAATCAAAAAAAGCAGAAAAATAAAATAAAAACAATAGAAATCAGACGGGAACTTCCAGAAGGATCCCAAAACCGGGGAACCAGTGTACAGTTCAATGGCCCTGCCTGTTTCCGTTGCTCGCTCGGCATTCGGAATGCGAGAAATAGGAAATGCCGCAACGCCCTTCCCCTCCCAAATTTTCTTTTTGAGTTGGGCATCCCAATATTTTTGGCATAAACACCCCCAAGTTTTATTAGGAATAACTTGAGTCCAAAAAGGAATACAATTACTCCCTTCGATCCATATTAATTCTGATTGATTCAGTACAACTTTATATTAAATGAGCAACAATTAACATGGATCGATGAAAGTAATGTTCCATATTAATTCTCGGTGATTTAATACAACTTTGGACTAAATCGGCGACAATTATTATGGATCGGGGGAGTAATTTATTAATAGCAAAACATAATATTTTTTGCAATACATACCTTTTTCATTGGTTTGTTCAAATTAATTGGAAGATTGATATACTCATGAGGTATTTTTGTATCAATCATGGCTATATATATGCACCATCCGCATATGATTTGTTATAAAAAACAAGACATATACGACAATCGTGCCGAAAAAAACCATGATGAGGCATTGGCAAGCTCCCTCCTGTCTCCTCGTCCTCCTCTTCGCCCTCGTTTCCTCCGAGGCTTCCACTCTAGACGATACATGCAGGTCCATCGGCGCAAGCAAGAAGGACATCGGCTACGACTACTGCATCAAGTTCTTCCAGGCCGACAACGCCAGTGCGACCGCGGACAGGCGCGGCCTTGTCGTCATCGCCACTAAGATCACCCGAGAAGAGGCCGCGAACATCCGGAAGCGGATCGATGCCCTCAAGGCCTCGGGGACGGACAAGAAGGTCAGCGGGCGCCTCTCCGACTGCCGCATGCACTACACGAACGCGCTGAAATGGCTCGAAGCCGCGGCGGAGGGCGTCAAGTCGGGTAATTTGCAGAAGGCGAAGATGAACCTCACAGGCGTGATATTGGGCACCGACACCTGCGAGGAAAGGTTCCGCGAGCTGGGTGTCGTGTCGCCGCTGGCCGCCGAGGACGCCGAGTTCTCCAAGGGCTGCTCTATCGCTCTCGCCATAACGACCATGTTGTAGCTAGCTAGCCGCCGAGGATGTGTGAACCTGGTAACAGCTCTGGCTTCGAGTCCATGATCATTTGGATCGACCAATAAACTCTTGGAACCTGCAATTCCAGATCAGTGAACTTTGCAAGTATGTTTGGAGGAAAATCCTGTTTTCTTATAGAATTGAATTATTATCGAGCTTATAGAATTAATTTTGTGATTTCCTTTTTTTTCTAAAGCTTATAGAATGGAAATACTCCATCTGTCCATGTTTACATGCAGCCACACTTGTCTTATAGGGGTCCTAACTGGGTTTAGTGCCATGCCTCTTGCCGGTGCCTTCAAAGAGGGAAGGTCATGGACGCGCGCTACCCTGATCAGATAGACAGACATAAGCCTTGCGAGCCCGAGTTTGGTTATGTGCACATGTCCCCGTTTGAGATCGTTTATTGTTTTGCCACGATGATGGCCATTGAGTGTGCGCACAGTTTGCGTACGATTGTGGTGATGGAGGAAATAATGGATTTGGCCCATTAATGTTCGTCTTATTTAGGAGATCTGATGCCATAAGAGTATCTACAACCAGACCCTCGGATCCGCCATAAACGCTCGAGCGGGCTGCCCGTCACTGATCGGACGAAAAAAGTAGTATCCAACCGGGTTCCACAGCCGGCCCAAACGTCTGGACTGCCCGTGCACTGTTTTGACCAAAATGATCGACACACATGTTTTTACATGTATTTGATGTTTTAAAAATAGGGTTTATGGTTGCAAATAGCAAAATTCTGGTCACTTTGTGTTTGTGTTTGTGTTTGCATGTGAGGCATGTCCGATCACTTTCTGCGGGCATGTCCGCAGACGTATAGGGATCCGGATTAGGCAAATCTGGCCTTAGATGCTCTAAGGGAGAGAAATGCACAGTAACTAATTTTATTCGCAAAAGATGCATGAAAAATAATTAAGTACATATCTCTATCTCTATCTTCTACTCCCTCCGTTCCTAAATATTTGTCTTTTTAGAATTTCAAATAGACTACCATATACGGATGTATATAGATATATTTTAGAATGTAGATTCACTCATTTTACTCCGTATGTAGTCACTTATTGAAATCTCTAGAAAGACAAATATTTAGGAACGGAGGGAGTATAAATCTATCTCTGGCTCTTCTATCTGTATCTGTATCTTCTCTATCTTCTATCTCTCTATCTCTAGTTCCTCTATCTCTTAGTGACACAGCAGGAAGGGTTTGCATTAAACTGAAGGTCACTCTCTGATCTTGTTGTGTTGGGGTGTAGTCGTCCAGATCTTGCCGGATGAGAATGTACATGCCGGATGAGAATATTACTGGTTTGCCCTCTCACTACAATGTGTGATGCTCGATACAGTTTCGGGCTTCGAGCCCGGGTTACATTGGTCATTTCCTTCTCCGATCGGTCCGCTGGTTTGATTGCTTCCGATCGATCGCTATCTGACGAGCGGCCAAGTCCATCAGCCAGGAGGCGGCCGCACGGCACCTAGCGGCGCAACGCCAAGCAGTCAGGATCGACTTGCACGGCAGCGGCGCCAACGCTCAGGCAATGAGGCAAGTCAAGCTGCTGAGTGCGATCGGGATTGGGGCATGACCGTGACACGCCATCTCGTCACGAATTTACCATCAGGTTTTTCCTCAAAAAATTCACTATCAGGTATACACCCTAACAGAACACCAAACCCATTTAATTTAGTCCATTTTCTCTATCAAATACGTATTTGGATGATTATGAAAGTGCATCTACTAATTTTGTTCTCGTACGTCATCTTTCATGTACATCAGTACATGTGCATTATAGTTCAACTTTTGCATACTTCCAACCCACGTCATCTGCAGACCGGCCGGGTTAGACGGTAATCCTGATCATCGAAATCAGAAGCTGCAAAAGAGATAAAGATAATAGGTTTTAACTCAATTTCAGAAGGAAAAAAAAAGCTAGGTAGTGGTTTATATTATAAAACAACCATAATTTCCGTCTAATAATCAGATATTGCACTTGATGTTAATGTTGCAGTTAAGATTTTGAAGACATTACCCGTTCAAGCAACAGGTACAGTACTCAGTCCATCCCTGTTATAATTACAGTACAGTTACATTGTTATTACTCTTAGCACTTAAATTTGAGCTTTGTCGTCCAGAGATTTGCTTCGTCCTCCTCCATCTAATCAGTTATTCAGTTACCTACACGACTAGCCCAGCCGGCGTAGCAGCAGCGCCGGAGTCGCAGTCACCGAGCTCCACGATGAGGTCCACGCCCCCGGCGTCTACAGTTAATCATACCCGAATTTCCCATCCAGCAGACGCCACCTGAATTTCATTTCCTAGAGGATCCTCCCTACGTCTCTCTCTCTATATATATATATCGTGATGTCGTCTCCCTCCACGTTCAAAAGACAAAACGTCTGACACAACCACCACTAAAACCAGCGCAAAGATGATGAGGCCTTGGCAAGCTCTCTCCCAGCTCGCCGTCCTCCTCCTCTTCCTCCTCGTCTCGTCCAGCGCCGTCTCCACTCTGGACGACACCTGCAAGTCGGTCAGCGCGAGTAACAAGGACGTCGGCTACGACTACTGCGTCAAGTTCTTCCAGGCGTGCAAGGGCAGCGCCACCGCGGACAAGCGCGGCCTGGCCGTCATCGCCACGAAGATCATCCGAGCGGCGGCCGTGAGCACCGGCAGGCGCATCGCGACCATCAAGGCATCGAAAGGGGACGACAAGAGGATCCAGGGGCCGCTCGCCGACTGCGACGAGCTGTACTCGAGCGCCGTGGACCAGCTCGACGCGGCGGCGAGGGGCATCTCGTCGGGGAAGTTGCAGGACGCCCTGACGAACCTCAGCGCCGCTGCGGACGCGCCACAGACCTGCGAGGAAGGGTTTCGCGAGCTGGGCGTGAGTTCGCCGCTGGCCGACGAGGACTCCAAGTTCAGTAAGGAGTGCTCCATCGCTCTCGCTGTAACGAACACGTTGTAAGCGACAAAGTCTATAATCATTTGGATCAAATATAATCCTGTATGGATCGTGGTGAACTGACATAGCTGTCATTAAGAAAACGGCACACAATTTGCGGACGATATCATGGCCATCAAAGCGAATGCATGCATGAACAACCATCGTGCATCAATGTTTGTCAATGTCCAGGAGATCTGACGGCATGGGATGAGATGCCCATGCGCGGCACGCTAACGAATTTTGTACGCAAGAGGTGCTTGCCAGATAAGTGCAAGATTATATTATTGTTGCCATTTGTTGATTAGCAAGGCAATAAAATACGCCCACACGTATTAGTTGCCACATACATCAAAATAGCGGAGGTCGGTATCCTTTTGTTTAGTCATATCATTTTCAAGTGTTTTATGTACAGCGAAACGTCATGATGGATGCAGAACAAATCTGATAGTGATACCGGTAGCACATGATGGATGCATGGGTCATGCTGTGTCCGGCGGCGGCGCCGAAGCCTGCAGGTGGCGCCAGCCTCACCGCGGGTAAGGTCCAGCCACGAAGGTCATGTCCAGTCAGGCAGTCAGCGTCGTCGTGAGCGGATTGAGGCGTCAAACCAGCATGCGCGCGCGAACGTTTCGAGTCGAAGGTGCAAACTTCACAAAAATTGGCTATAATTTTAAGCTTACGATAATCCTAAATTATACTGTGTGGGCCTCATGATTTTTAACCAAATGTTACCGTGTACTCGCTTTGTAAAGAAATATAAGACGTTTTAAATCACTACTACTTTTTAGTGATCTAAAATGTCTTATATTTATTTATGGAGGTCATATATTTCTCTACAGAGCAAGTTTGTAAGTTTAAATCTATCCGTAATTGTAGCATGAGCAAGGCTATTTATATGTACAGGTTCTACAAAAACTTCTACGCACTAGTTCATTGGTTGGCTAAAAACATGGGAGCAGTTAAATGAGAGTAGTACGCACGGATTTTGTAAAACCATTACATAAGAATTGAATTTTCCTTGTGGTATTGCCCAATTCCTTGACCTGGCTGGTTATAATGGGGAGTATCACATACCAGTATCATGCATATGATACTAGTGTATGATACTACATCCGTAATGCAAAATATCATATGTTGGTATCATAGAATACTATATTTATTACCATGCATAACACAAAGTAGCACATCATTTAATATGATACGGTATCATGAAATGATAATCAATGTCAGAGTAATGGGCCACGGGTAGGCTAACCCGAGCCCCAGAACCTTTCAAAACATCGGGGCAGACTGCGCCCCTCAAGACTCCGCGATAAGGAGCCGCCTCCTGGGAGTCGGCGGCAAGGCTGCCGACTGTCCCTCACTGCCGAGTCCCAGGGACGGCTTCGAGATATGTTGACTCCTGTTGGCGGCTTCCAGAGAAGCCGGCTATGGGGAGTCGGCCCGTGACTCCGACTATCCCTGGCGGCCGAGTCCCAGGAACGACTTTAAGATAAACCGACTACGGGAGTCGGCCCGCGACTCCGACCGCCCCTGCCTTCGCCACGATGGGAGGGGCGGGGTACAGTCACCGCGTGGCCGTCCCTGCCCCGCTTACGAAGGACTGGCATGGCTACAGTGCACCGTATCGCTGGAGATCTCCATCGTGGCGCGGCACTGTTGCCATGCCCGCCCTGACCTCAGCCCCCGTGGGCGGCGCACTGTGCCCACGACGGCTTACCTGTACGGCCTAGAGACGGCGGGACCCGCCCCGTCAGCGGGAGGAACAGAAGACGGCGAGAGCACCACAAAGACGGACCCGTGGGAGTCGGCCCCCTGGAGTCGGCCGGCCCCTCCCACGGGCCCCGCACGCCATTAACCTGACAAGACGGGGAATGGCGACAGTGATCATCCGCCAGGCGGCGGCACTGTTGCCACGACCCCATGACCAAGCCCGCGTCATTGGAAGCACGACTACAGTACCAGGCCTGTCGGCGGGGCCCACCTGTCGGCGGGCCCCAGCAGTCGGCAGAGAAGACGGCGACCTGAGAGACAGATGGCTGGGACCCGCGCCCAGCCGGATTACCACTGTATCCCTGGGTGGCAGGCCTATATAAGCCCCCCGGGGCACCCATGCATGGGGGATCGCTCCTATTAGACTAGACCAGATCATATAGGAAGGAGGGAGCTAGACTCACCTTCTCCTACCTCCAGAAAACAGCTCAAGGAGCAACCTTGTACTCACTTTGCCATAGTGATCATGCGGAGACCCCGCAGAGCAGCAGTAGGGGTGTTATCTCCACGGAGAGCCCTGAAGCTGGGTAAGATTCGCCGGCGTGCATGCCTTCGCCTCATCCCGTTTCCAGGCACCGGCGATCTTCTACTCGCCCCCACCATGATAAGCCATCCTTTGGCATGTGTCGCATCCAACCCCCGACATTAGGCGCCCACCATGGGGCATGGTGCACCGCCGTCCGGAGACCTGCTCTGGACGGGAACGCTCTTCCTCCCCAGCAAGCGTAGCCAGCTCGGTACGCCCGATGGTGCTTGCCCCGACGCGCTGCAAAGCGTCGACGACGCCTGCGCGGCGAGCGGCCTCGCCGATCTTCTCGGCGAGGCTCACATCTCCGACGAGCCCGCATCCGATGCGGGCACAGGCTGCCCCGAGCGCCGCCTCGTCAGCCTCCTCGACCAACTCCACGTCTCCGGTGAGCCTACTGCGGACTTGGAGTCGGTCGACTCCACCGACCCAATGCTTGTCGATTCCGACACCGCGTCGCTCGACGCCTTCCCCTCCGACGTGATCGTCTTCGACGATCCTCTCCCACGAGCCGACAGTGGCGGCAGCACCGTCACCGAAGTGCTCGTCATCAGCCACGGCGCCGCCTCCGACGAGAACGCCCGCGACGCCCTGCAGGCCACTTTGCACGATCTGTCCGCCCCCATCCCGGCGGACGCTGACGCCGAAGCACTGGAGGCACGCCGCCTTGCCCTCCGAGATCGCCACCATGAGACGCCTCACGGAGGCCCACCAGCGCGAAGTCGACCGCGCCGCCTTCGGCACGCCGCCTCCAGAAGGGCCAAGCCGAGTCGGCGTCGTCAAGAAACGCGGTGCGGCCATCGCCAGCATGCTGGGAGCAGACCGCCCGGTCTATGCCACGCCCCTCGAGAACCTACGTGCCGCCCAGTCTATCGTTGATGAGCTAAACGGACTGGGGGCCGACGAGCTCCCCTACATGACCAGACGCATCCAGCAGCTGATCGATGCGGCCGCAACCCGGCATGAAGCCGACGTCCGAGCTGGAATCCCCCCTCGTCGAGAGCACGGCGCGACATCGCGTACGCCGACAGCGGGTGGCGCCTGTGCGAGAGAAGAGAAGGAGCCGGCTGCTAGCCGCAGTCGGACTCGTATTACCATCGAGCACGACGCAGAAGGCCGCCCCCGAGGAGTGGAGCGACGAGGCAACCTGCCGCCTCCTCCGCCTCGCGGGGAAAGATATCCTACTCAGCCGCCTGTCGAGCATCCGACTCTCAGCGGCCGACTTGGTCGCCGCGAAGGAGTCGGCGAGAATGACGCCCGCCATCGGATCGACTGCCTGGCGCGATCCCTGGCCCTGGAAGAAGAAGATGATGTCGGCCCGCCGTGTTTTGGCCACCGCATCCGCGATGAGCCCTTTCCAGAAGGGTTCATGCTCCCAAGAGACACTCCCCAAGTACAACGGCTCCGTGAAGCCGAAAGACTGGTTGATCGACTACTCCACCGCCGTTCGCATAGCGAATGGCAATCGACGTGTTGCCGTGAAATATGTCCCCCTGATGCTCCAAGGCACGACGCGCACCTGGCTCAACAGCCTCAAGCCTTGCAGCATCAACAGCTGGCTAGACTTCACCGAAGCCTTCATACGCAACTTCACCAGCACATACAAGCGGGCTCCCAAGCCCCGACAGCTCTCCTTGTGCATACAAGGGCCCAACGAATCGACCCGCGACTACCTCACGCGTTGGGCCGAGCTCCGCAACTCCTGCGAAGGAGTGCACGAGGTCCAGGCCATAGAGTACTTCACCGCCGGATGCCGCGAAGGCACTCTCCTCAAGCACCGACTCCTCTGCGACGAGCCGGTAACCCTTGACGAGCTACTGGTCATCGCGGACAAGTATGCCACGGCCGACTCCTCAATGAAGACCGAGCTCCGGGTAGACGCCTCCGGAAAAGTACTGACGCCGGCTCCCAAGACGCCAGCTGGAGAATCAAGCCAGCGCCCATATTAGAACGATCACAAGCGCAAGGGCCCTCAGCCGACTTCCAGTAGTTGGTAGGTGGCCACGATCGAAGAAGAGCAGCCTGAGGGACAGCCGGCTCCGAAGAAGCAGAAGGGCGGCAGGCCGGCTTGGCAGCCGGCTTTCTCCTACGAGCAGACTCTAGATGGTCCCTGCAAGTTCCACAGTGGCACCAAGCCGTCAAACCACACCACCCGGAAATGCCACTGGCTCACCCGAATCGCCAAGGGAGACGGCCTCCTACCTCCCCCGCCTGCTGGTCCGCCGCCTCCACCGCCGCCCCAGCAGCCGGCTGTCAGGCTAGTCGGCGCAATACAAGACGAGTACCCAGAAGAGCACGGAGCCTATGTGGTGTTCACCAGTGTGGCTGACGATCGGCGCAGCCGGCGGTAGCAGCAGCAAGAGGTGAACGCAGTAGCATCAAGTACTCCAGAGTTTATGCACTGGTCCGAGAAGCCTATCAGTTGGAGCAGAGCTGATCACCCAGAGGTGATGCCGAGTCCGGGCTCCTACGCCCTGGTCTTAGGTGCCACTTTTGCCACAGATAGGCGGGTCGCTCGCTTCTCACGAGTGCTGATAGACGGAGGCAGTAGCATCAACATTCTGTACAAGGATACCATGCAGAAGTTAGGAATCAAGCAAAGACAGCTTCAGAGCAGCCGGACTGTGTTCCACGGCATTGTTCCTGGCCTTTCCTGCTCACCAATCGGCAAGATCCTGATAGACGTCCTATTTGGGGACAAAGATCATTTCTGCCGAGAGCCAGTTTGGTTTGAAGTGGTAGACCTCGAAAGCCCATACCATGCGCTGCTTGGCCGACTTGCTTTGGCCAAGTTCATGGCGGTCCCCCACTACGCCTACCTCAAGATGAAGATGCCGAGTTCCAAGGGAATTCTGACCATAGCCGGTGACTACAGAAAGTCGTCCGCTTGCGCGGCTGAAAGCAGTCGGCTAGCCGAGTCCCTGGTAATCGCGGCCGAGAGGCGGCTTCTTGACCGGGTTGTGGCAATGGCCGGCAAGCAGCCCGAGATGTCGCCTGACCCCAAGGAGTTTGAAGCTAAAGGTTCGTTCAAGCCGGCCAAAGAGACAAAGAAGATACCCTTGGACCCGGAGCACCCAGAGAGGTACGCTGTCATAGGTGCAAACCTTGACAGCAAATAGGAAGGCGAGCTCGTCGATTTCCTCCGTGAGAATCAAGACATCTTTGCATGGTCCCCTAAAGACATGCTAGGTGTACCGACGGAATTCGCCGAGCACAAGTTACATGTCCGATCTGATGTGAAGCCCGTCAGGCAACCCTTGCACCGCCTGTCAGAAGAGAAGAGAAGAGTTGTTGGAGAAGAGATAGCCCGGCTCCTAGCAGCCGGCTTCATTATTGAAGTGTTTTTCCCGGAATGGTTAGCAAACTCGGTCCTGGTACTGAAGAAGAACAAGCAGTGGCGGATGTGTATTGACTACACAAGCCTCAACAAAGCTTGCCCCAAGGACCCATTCGCTCTGCCGAGAATTGATCAGGTGATAGAATCCACAGCCGGATGCGAGCTGTTGAGCTTCTTAGATGCATATTCAGGATATCACCAGATCAAGATGAACCCGGCTGATAGACTGAAAACCGCCTTCATCACGCCGTTTGGAGCCTTCTGCTACCTGACCATGATGTTCGGCTTGAGGAATGCCGGCGCCACCTTTCAGTGTTGCATGCAGAAGTGCCTCCTCAAGCAACTCGGCAGAAACGCCCACGTCTACGTAGACGATGTGGTGGTGAAGATGGAAAAGCATGGAACACTGCTGGAAGACCTCAAGGAAACCTTTGAGAACCTGCGCCAATTCCAAATCAAGCTCAACCCTGAGAAGTGCGTCTTCGGAGTACCAGTCGGCCAACTCCTTGGCTTCCTGGTCTCTGAACGCGGCATAGAGTGCAACCCTGTCAAAATCAAGGCCATCGAGAGGATGAAGGTACCCAGCCGACTGCTAGAGGTGCAAAAGTTCACCGGCTGCTTGGCGTCCGTCAGCCGATTCATCAGTCGGCTGGGCAAGAAGGCTCTCCCCTTATACCAGCTCATGAAGAAGACAACCTTTTTCGAGTGGAACCCCAAGGCAGACGAAGCTTTTCTCCAATTAAAGAAAATGTTGACTACTCCCCCTGTGCTTGCGGCACTGACTCCCAAAGAGCCCATGCTCTTGTACATTGCCGCCACCAGCCGGGTAGTCAGCACAGTCATTGTAGTCGAGCGCAAGGAGGAAGGCAAGGCGCTACCTGTCCAGAGACCGGTATATTACCTGAGTGAAGTACTGTCGGCCTCCAAGCAGAACTACCCCCACTACCAGAAGATGTGCTACAGCGTGCACTTTGCCGCCAAGAAGCTGAAGCCTTACTTTCAGGAGCATCCAATCACTGTGGTTTGCACAACCCCACTAGCTGAGATCATCGGAAGCCGAGATGCTTCTGGCCGAGTGGCCAAATGGGCCATTGAGCTGGCTCCCTACACCATCTACTACCAGCCCCACACCGCCATCAAGTCGCAAGTACTGGCCGACTTCCTCGTCGACTGGGCCGAGACCCAGTACCTGCCGCCAGCGCCCGACTCCACCCATTGGCGGATGCATTTCGACAGCTCCAAGATGCGCACCGGCTTGGGAGCCGGCGTTGTCCTCACATCCCCCAAAGGCGACAAGCTCAGATATGCGATGCAAATCCACTTCGCCGCCTCCAACAACGTCGCTGAATATGAGGCGCTCATTCACGAGCTCCGGCTTGCCAAAGAACTCGGCATTCACCGGATCCTGTGTTATGTCGACTCCAACTTGGTGGTCCAGCAGTCATCTGGCGACTGGGACACCAAGGATGCAAACATGGCGAGCTACCGTTTCCTTGTACAGCAACTCAGCGGATATTTTGAGGGGTGCGAGTTCCTTCACGTGCCAAGAAATGACAACGACCAAGCAGACGCCTTGGCACGAATCGGCTCCACCCGCCAAGCAATACCATCTGGCGTCGCCCTTCGGCGCCTCCTCAAGCCGTCTGTCAAGCCTTCACCAGAATCAGACTCCATCTTTGTGCCGGCTCCCCCCGAAGAAGTCGGATCCGACTCCAGAGCCCCAGCAGTCGGCACGAGAATTCCTGTGAATGACTCCAAGAACGCGGCAATCGAAGCCGGCCCGAGGACTGCGGCGACCAGTCCGAAGACTCCAGAGCTCGGCCCGGGGACTGCGCCAGTCAGCCTGGGGACTTCATCAATCCAGCAAGCGGCCACGGACTCCAGCCAGCCGCCTCCCAGCCCAGCCGCCCTCGTCCAAGTCGCAATACTGACGGTTGAAGAAATAGCAGCACCCTCATGGGCCCAGCCCATCCTCAAGTTCCTAGTGAGCAAAGAGCTGCCAACTGATGAAATCCTGGGTCGGCAAGTACAACGTCGAGCGGCAGCTTACACCATAGTCAACAGAGAGTTGGTCAGGCGCAGCGTCACTGGTGTCTACCAGCGTTGCGTCAAGCCAGAGCAAGGCCAAACAATTCTCAAAGACATCCATCAAGGCGAGTGCGGCCACCATGCGGCTTCAAGAGCACTCATCGCCAAAGCCTTTCGGCACGGTTTCTTCTGGCCAACCGCCTTGGAAGAGGCCAAAGAATTGGTCCAAAAGTGCAAAGGGTGCCGAAAATTCCGCTCCAAGCCACATCAGCTGGCTTCCGCGCTCAAGACTATCCCCATTGCCTGGCCCTTTGCGGTTTGGGGCCTGGACATGGTGGGACCATTCAAAACAGCACGAGGCGGCCTAACTCACTTACTTGTCGCGGTGGACAAGTTCACCAAGTGGATAGAAGTAAAGCCCATCAAGAAGTTGAATGGTCCGACTGCAGTAACTTTCATCGCCGACATCACGAGTCGGTACGGCATACCACACAACATCATCACCGACAATGGCACGAATTTCTCCAAAGGTGCCTTGGCCCGTTTCTGCGTGATACAGGGCATTTGACTGGACTTAGCGTCCGTTTCCCATCCGCAGTCAAACGGCCAGGTAGAGCGAGCAAACGGCCTCATCCTGTCCGGCATCAAGCCTCAGCTAGTCGAACCACTGGAGCGTTCGGCCGGCTGTTGGCTTGACGAGTTGCCAGCCATCCTCTGGAGTCTGCGCATGACTCCAAACAAGTCAACCGGCTTCACACCTTTCTTCCTCGTCTACGGTGCTGAAGGCGTCATCCCGACGGACATAAAGTTCGACTCTCCGCGAGTCACCATGTACACCGAGGAAGAAGCAGAAGAAGCACGGCAAGACGGTGTCGATCTGCTGGAAGAGGGCCGGTTGTTGGCACTCAGCCGGTCCAGCATCTACCAGCAGAGCCTGCGCCGATACTACAACAGGAAGGTCAGGCCGAGATCTTTCCAAGAGGGCGACCTTGTGCTCCGGCTGATCCAGCAAACAACCGGCCAGCACAAGCTGCCGGCGCCTTGGGAAGGCCCCTTCATTATTAGCAAGGTGCTGGGAAACGACTCCTACTACCTGATCGACGCTCAGAAGCCCCGAGCACGCAAGAGGGACGACTCCGGCAAAGAGACAGAACGCCCGTGGAATGCAAATCTTCTCCGGAGATTTTACAGTTGATGCAGTATGTATCGCACTACCCTTTTGTATTAAAGTACCAAGACTTCGGGCCCACCGAGACGAGCTCGGGGACTGCCCTTTTTGTTATCTGTATGATAAGAATTATACCTTCGAGTATATTACTCTTTTGTTATGACGCTTGGCACCAGGATCGACTAGTCGGCCCGGGGACTCGCCGCCTCGCGCTATGAAATGCTTCCTGCAATCGGACAAGTAGTGTGTGAAGCCTAAGCCGTCTCCTGTCATAAGCCGCAGCTCACAGAGCGACTGTTTGGTGGGCAAGAGTAAGGAAGAATGGGCGCCCACATGAAAAATGGCTAAGGATTCAAAGCATAAGCATAGCCTAAGCCGGCTTCCAGCCTCTCTTAGCAAAGCCGACTCTTTAGCAGTCGGATTGCCGCTTTCTATCCAACTTGTTAAAAGACTCTAAAAAATGGCCAAGTACTTGCCTTCCCAAAATAGCCAAGCATTTGATCCAGAGGCGGTCCACAGAGTGGCCGTCTGACTGGCAAGGCGACGACTAAGGGAAGACGGCAAAGGAAAAAGGCGAAAAGAGCAATGAGCAAGGAAAGATAGAACTCGAATAAATATTTACATAGGCCCTTGGCCGAATCTTCAAACAGAAGTTCAAAATACACCCCGCGAGTGGAATTGTTCGAATTAACAAGTTCTTCAAAGACTACTAGAAGAGATAAAATGAAGGCAAGAACGGCCGCCTAGGAAGCGGCAGACGGGTTCGGAGGGTCGGAAGAGACGGCGGTGTCAGGCGCCGGGGCGGCCGGCTGGACGGTCTCGGCTTGGTCGTCTTCGGCGGAAGCCGGCTCGGTTGGGCACGGCTCGTTGCTGGAGGCGCGGTCGAGCTGAGGCTGGTCGCCCACTCCGCCTTCTGGCGCCTCCGTCTCACCTCCGTCCTCCGCCTCGCCTTCCTCCTCGGCGCTGGAACCGATCACCTCCGCCGAGTCCTCGTCATAATCAGGGTTCATCCCGAACCACTCCGGCGGCGCCTCCCTGCCGTCTTCAGCCCGATCAGGGACGAAGATGCTGGTGTCGGCATAGTCGGCGATCGCCGCAGCATGAGCGACGAGGGAGTCTTCCACAGCTACCAGCTCCGCCTGGGCCTCTGACTGGAATGCGGCCAGACGGTCCAGGTCCAGCCCTGGATACCACGCCTTGACGAATTCCAAGGCTCGGCGCGCTCCAGCTTGGGCCGAGGAACACTTCCAAGCCTCAAGATGACCAGCTGTGACCTCCAGCCAGTCGGTAGTGCGACTGGCAGTGCGCAGAACTGGCATGTCTGGCCACAGGGTGGCAATGGCCTGGGCGCCGACACGTTGAAGCCGACGCAGCATCCAGTGGGCCAGCCGCAGACAAGCCTCGATGCTCAGAAGCTGCTCATCGAGGGTCCGGGGGGTGTTGGCGGCAATCTGCGCACCATCTGCCCTCCGCGCCTTGCGATCAGCCTCGATGGCTTGAGTGGCCGCTTGTGAGTGGCCGGGGAAGAAGTCTGCCAAGACAAAAAAGAAGCAAGTCAAAATCAGGAGTCAGCCCGACCCACAGTCGGCGGCTCGAAGGAAACAAAGAAACTCACCGTCGACAATGTCCTCAATCTCATGGAAGCCGGAGGTCAGCTATGCCTCCTTGTCGGTCCAAGAGGAGCGCTCGCTTTCAAACTCGGCCAGGAGAGCAGTCTCTCTCCTCTCTGCCTCGTCCTGCGCCTTCTTGAGCAGCTCCATCTGCTCCGCCAGCTGCGCGGCCAGCATGTCGCGCACCGCGGCGAGTTTGCTGCACTCCTCCCCCTTGGCACGCAAGGCGGTGTTGGCCTCGCCCAGTTGCTACTGGAGAGTGGCGTTGGCCTCTGAAGAATAAAAGGAAAAGATGTTAAGTCGTCAAAAAGAAGGTCGCCAGGAAGATCCGGCCCGACTACTCAGCAGTCAGCCCGAATCTCGGGGACTACAGCCCGCGGGTGCGCCAACACGCCCCCGCGAAGAAGAAGGAGGACTCACTCCGACTCTCCAACAGGTTGGCAGTCCGCCTGCCCAACTCCTCGACATTGCGGTTGAAGGCAGTGACGCGGAGGTTGTGATACTCCTATGATAAGAATTTCCAGACGAAGATAAGTATGGGAACTCGCCAGGAGTTCCGGGCCGCCTGCTCAGCAGCCGACCCAAAACTCGGGGACTACACCCAGTGGGTGCGCTGGCGCGCCCCCATAGAGAAGAACAAGGGAAAAACAAAGTCAAAAAAGAAAGCATACCCGGACGGCTACTCGCGGCGCCAGATGCGCCTTGGTGCAGGCCTGGATGGCGTCGCCCTCGGCCCGCAGCTTCGCCTGAACATCGAGAAGCGCCTGATTCAACGGGCCCGTGCCGCCTCCTCGCACCCACCCAACGGGCGCGGCACTCGTTGCCTCGGCGTCTGGGATGGCCGAGCTGGCGGCGCCGGTCTCCAGGGGGCGTGGCGCCGAAGTCGCCCTCTCAAGGCGGTGGCGCGCTGGCGAGGCGACTTGAAGGAGCAGCCTCGCCACGGACTCTTCCGACTCGGCGGCACTGGCGGGCCTGCCGGCTGTTTACCCTGCATGCTCCCGGATGGCGGCGGAGGCGGCGGTGGCGGCACGGCCGTGTCCGATATGGAGGCCTCGCTGCTCTCCCTCTCCATGATGGGGTTCTCGCCGCCGGCTTCCCCAGTCTGCCCCGTGAACTCCGGGGCGGCGGCGCGGAGTTCAGCGGAATGACAAGTAGCGCCGATTGGCGGTGCGCGGCCTCCTCTGCTTGCCGCCATGCCGCAACGGCGGCTTTGGCCTCATCCAGCTTCCTCTGGGCGGAGGCCGCCGCCTTCTCGGCCTCCACCTTCTCCAGACGGACGGCCTCGTCCTCATCGCGCTTCTCCCGCGCGTTCCGCTCCGTCGCCTCCCAGAGGTCGGCGGCGGGGTCAATCCGTCGAGTAGTGGCGGACGTCTCTGCCGACCCCATGATGGAGGCGGCGGCGACCCTCTCAAAAGTAAGGGGAGCCCTGAAGCGAGAAAGGCATGTAAATGATTTGGGCAAGATTCACTAGTAAAAGACAAAACAAAGGCGGAGGCACTTACGCAGAAACCAGTGGAGGCTTCTTCACTTCCTTACGGAAGCGGTTGGCCTTCGCGATCGCCTCCTCCCGCTTGGTCGTGGTGGCCGCCCCCTTGAACTTCTTCGACCGGCCGCCAAGCAAGCTCGGCTCGGCCCGACGCCTCCTCGCGCCGCCTTGGCCATCCGAGTCGGCGGAGGAACTCGCACCCGGCTGGCCAACCCTTGGTTGGCAGTGCGGGACGACTTCCTCCTTGGCGTCGTCATCAGGCCAGTCGGCAAAGGTGGCCGACGGCCTGAAGCCTCCCCCTCCTCCTCCTCCTTCTCTGCCTCCTTCGGCGTCGGCCTCAATCGCCGCCGCCCCCAAGTCAGGGTCGTCGATGTTGCTCTCCGCCCGGTCGGAGATGAACCGACGGGCCGGGCCCGTGGTGCCGGCTGAGGGCTGGATGAGGGGGTTCTGACTCAACAAAAACCAAAAAGATCAGAAGTCGGACTCGGCTGCAAAATAAGATAGAAGAAAAAGAAAGACGACTTACAGCAGGCGGGGGGTTGGCGCGTGAGTACGGCTCCTTGCCGAACCGCCAATCCGTCGTGAGACTGCAGTTCGCGATGTAGTTCATCGTGTCCGCCACCTCCGCGTGGGGCATGTCCTTGGAGCACAGCCGACTCGGATCCCGGTGGCCGCTCATCTGACAGATCGGATGAGGTTGGCCTTGGAGCGGGAGGACTCGGCGCGCCACGAAGGCGGCCAGCAGGTCGGCCCCAGTCAGACCCTCCGACTGCGTCAGAACTCGGAGTCGCGCAACGGCGGCGGCTCCAGCGGGAGTCAGCGTCTTGACTCGGTGGGACCAGCTGGGGAGCCTCCCAGCCGGAGCGCCGGCTTCGTAAGGCGGCAGATTGACCCAGTCTCCGTTTGGGGCGATGTTCTTCACGTAAAAATATGACCGCTGCCACATCTTCACCGACTTGATCAGCGGAATGGCGGGGAACGGGTTGTCGGCCGTCGACCTCCGCATCGCGATGAAGGCACCACACTGGGCCGGCACGCCGGCGACGTGCGTGCCGAGCTTGGATTGGAAGAATTCCCCCCACAGCTCGATGGTGGGGAGAACGCCGAGGAAGCCTTCGCACAGGGTGGCGAAGGCAGCCAGCAGCACCATCGTGTTCGGGGTGAGGTGGTGCGGCCGAAGCCCGTGGAACTCCAAGAAGGAACGGTAGAAGCCGCTCGCCGGCAGCCCCAGGCCGCGCATGAAGTGCGAGCGGAATACGACCCGCTCGCCCTCCTCCGGCGCCGGCGATATTTCCCTCTCTAGCGCGGCGCGGGCTCGTACTAGGTCCACATCAGGGAGGCGACACGTCCTGCGGAGGAACTCGATATGGTCGTCGTCCACCTCGGAGCCGTCCCACACGCCGGAGCGCACGGCGGGAGGCGCGGCGGCGGAGGAAGAGCTCATCGCTGCGAGCGTGGCATGGTTCGGAGCGGCGGCAGCAAGAAGAAGAAGAACCAAGAAGAAAGCAAGGGGAGTAGGGGAGATGGGCGCGCGTGCTTCGCCGCCCCCTTCCTCCCGCCTACTTATAGGCTCATGGGCTAAGAAGCCGATGGGGCGGGCGTGGGATTAACTGTGCCCAGGCCCCCACGCCCCCATAATTTACCACACGAAGTAACTACATGCAGTTACGACGTGGGAAACCCAACCGTCCGCGCGGCCGCAACCAACCCGTTCGCGTGCCAAGGCACGGTAGTGGCGGGGCCCACCTAAGGTCCTGTCCTGTCGCGCGCGTGGGTGGGCAGACTGACCCCGCCACGTGGCGCCACACGACGGACTCGCGACGGGAGGCTGCCCGGAAGCTTATCAGGCACGCTGCCTAGACCCCGCTGCGACATTCAAGCTCTCTAAGAGGCGAGACGGCTTTCTGTGAGTCCGACTCCAGCTAGACGGCCTGGAAGAAGACGGCGGGCAAGGGCCAGATTCCATGAGAAGGAGGAAACTGTTGAGACTCCTCAACATATCACCCTCGGCGTCTCACCAGCTTCGGGGACTACTGCCGGAGTAATGGGCCACGGGTAGGCTAACCCGAGCCCCAGAACCTTTCAAAACATCGGGGCAGACTACGCCCCTCAAGAATCCGCGATAAGGAGCCGCCTCCTGGGAGTCGGCGGCAAGGCCGCCGACTGTCCCTCACTGCCGAGTCCCAGGGACGGCTTCGAGATAAGTTGACTCCTGTTGGCGGCTTCCTGAGAAGCCGGCTATGGGGAGTCGGCCCACGACTCCGACTATCCCTGGCGGCCGAGTCCCAGGGACGACTTCAAGATAAGCTGACTACGGGAGTCAGCCCGCGACTCCGACCGCCCACTGCCTTTGCCATGATGGACGGGGAGGGGTACAGTCACTGTATGGCCGTCCCTGCCCCGCTTACAAAGGGCTGGCATGGCTACAGTGCACCGTATCGCTGGAGATCTCCATCGTGGCGCGGCACTGTTGCCATGCCCGCCCTGACCTCAGCCCCCGTGGGTAGCGCACTGTGCCCACGACGGCTTACCTGTACGGCCCAGAGACGGCGGGACCCGCCCGTCAGCGGGAGGAACAGAAGACGGCGAGAGGACCACAAAGACGGACCCGTGGGAGTCGGCCCCCTAGAGTCGGCCAGCCCCTCCCACGGGCCCCGCATGCCATTAATCAGACAAGACGGGGAATGGCGACAGTGATCGTCCGCCAGGCGGCGGCACTGTTGCCACGACCCCATGACCAAGCCCGTGTCATTGGAAGCACGGCTACAGTACCAGGCCTGTCGGCGGGGCCCACTAGTCAGCGGGCCCCAGCAGTCGGCAGAGAAGACGGCGACCTGAGAGACAAACGGCTGGGACCCGCGCCCAGCCGGATTACCATTGTATCCCTGGGGGGCAGGCCTATATAAGCCCCCCAGGGCACCCATGCTTGGGGGATCGCTCCTATTAGACTAGACCAGATCATATAGGAAGGAGGGAGCTAGCCTCACCTTCTCCTACCTCCAGAAAACAGCTCAAGGAGCAACCTTGTACTCACTTTGCCATAGTGATCATGCGGAGACCCCGCAGAGCAGCAGTAGGGGTGTTATCTCCACGGAGAGCCCTAAAGCTGGGTAAGATTCGCCGGCGTGCATGCCTTCGCCTCATCCCGTTTCCAGGCACCGGCGACGTTCTACTCGCCTGTCACGACCGGTTTTTCAATAAAAATGTTTACTGAGAAAACCAATCTTTAAATCCCAGTATAGGAAAAAGTCATCCTCTCTGGTAGACAAAAGCTTGATAAACAGAGAACCAGTAGCATCAAATATATTACAGGGTTGAGCTGAGGCTGCTCAACAATTTATTACAGACTCGCCAATATATTACATATGGGCGGTTTTGACACAAGGGTGGGGTGGCATGCTACTAGCTCGAGGGAAAAGTGGTGGTGGATAACTTGACTTCTACTGGTAGTACATCGAGCGTCGAGGTGAGGCTCGATGAATTTATTCGGGGTTGCAGAAGCGGATAATACAATGACCAAGACAGACTGGAACTCCTCTAGGCGTCGGACTCACTATCAAACTCTTCATCCATGAGATTGCCTTCATTAGCATCTGGCCAAATCAACAAGCCAGGTGAGTACTTGAAAGTACTCGCAAGACATTTTGGACAAAAGATATAATCAACGAATGCATGAATGCATCATGATCCAGGATGATGCTCATAAAATAACGATAATATTGCAGTACGTGAAGAATAAAATAAATAACTGAAAACCGATCGGGTGTCTGAAGCGACGCCTCGAAAGGTAGATAAATAAAAATGCATGCCGCAGTCGGGCGTCTTAGCGACACCACATAAAGGGCTTAAAAAGAAATGCCACCATCGGACGTCTGAGCGACATCACAGACAGGGCTTTAAAAGAAATACCACCGTCGGACGTTTGAGCGACATCACAGACAGGGCTTTAAAAAAATACCACCGTCGGACGTCTGAGCGACATCACAGACAGTGCTTTAAAAGAAATACCACCGTCG
>NC_057798.1:679181830-679184585 GCF_018294505.1 Triticum aestivum | reverse complement strand
CATCGGACGTCTGAGCGACATCACAGACAGGGCTTTAAAAGAAGTACCACCGTCGGATGTCTGAGCGACATCACAGACAGGGCTTTAAAAGAAATACCATCGTCAGACGTCTGAGCGACATCACAGACAGTGCTTTGTAATAAATGTAAATAGCGAGATTAGTCCATCCACAAGAATAATCTTTTATCCGGATTTATTACACATAAATCCCACTGGAGCTTTTTTTTTTGTTACTGAGGATGATACCTGACAAGATAAGATAATTATAGTACTTGAACAAAGTACAAGATAATTGAAAGATTGAGACTCTGCAGAGTTTGGAAGAACTGAACACAGCCAACGAATTTCCGTAGCCACGAAGGACTAGTTCCGTTTACAGTATTTCAGTAGAAACACATTTAACTAGTACACACCCATTTCACCTCACGATGCCAGGAATAACCCTGGACAACGTCCAAGAAAAACTTTGAGACGGGGAGGCCACAACCTCGAATAGCATGGGATCAAATTTCTATACGCGCGCTCTAAGGGGTGCCCCCCTCTCGGTCCCAACCAGAAACACCCATGCCCCCTGAACGGATGACGGGCTTTAATCCAGGGCCATGGAACCCTCCTCCCGGCCTCTCCACTTGGTGTGTACCAGGAAAACGATTTGCTACTTACTATGCCATATTCCTTTCGGAAAACATGTGACAGTATAGGATGGAATGAATGGGAATGTGAATTGTGTCATGACGACACGGAAGTCAAATAATTTGGCATAAGACTGGCATGTCACAACACTGCCATCTTACCCATCCTCAAACCAACACATGGCTTTGCAAATATGTATCCAACAACATAATGCTTTCCGAAACCTACTTTCCGATTATGTGCATGAGATATATCATGCAAAGTGATGTTCATAAACATGCCATGACTATACTAAAATGCAAACATGCAACAACACTCATCATATCAAGAGTTCAAACATGCTTGCCTGGTTCGGAGTAGTCGGAGTCTAACTGTGCAAAGTTTGCAGCTCCGTCACCTCCTCTGGTATCTACGGTATAAGAAAAATATGTACGCAACGTAAATACCGTGAGTGTACAGAAAAGTGTTCCAAATATTTTTCAAATAAATATGATAAAAAACTAGACAAAATTTTGAAGAGGACAGAAAAAGAATCACTCAAAAATTCCCTTCTGTTAATAAGTTATAAGTGTTTTAACCCAAGGACTCATCTGTAATGAAACAAAAAACTTCCAGGGGGTTCTGCGGAAAAGTACAGATAACGTTTCATTTAAAAGAAACGGCTGTGAGGCTGACAGGCGGGCTCCATCTGTCGGGTTTGAAAGTTCAAACAGAGAAACAGAGCGCGACGGCGCCCGAGAGGTGCGGTGGTCGCCGGCGGCGATCCACGGCGAGGCAAGGTGATCGGGGGTTACCTTCGAGATCAGTGCACCGTTCCGCGTCTGTGGGTGGTGGTGATGGTGATGGTCGCCGGCGAGCACTGTGTCGACGGCGGCCCTAGCTCCGGCGGACGGCGGTTCGGGCAGTCGTGGATCTCGCCGGAGGGAGCTGCGGGGATCAAATAGGAGTGGGGGTTAGTCTCCTAGTTGCTCGAGAGGGTTGCTGACGAAGTTAGAGCGTCGGAGACGGCCTCACCGGAGCGAATCGAGGTGGAGGCCGAGGCGGAACGGGGTGGCCGGAGTCGGAGAAGAAGGGCTCCTCGGGGCTCTCCCAGTGGCTGTGTCACGACCGGTTTTCCAATAAAAATATTTATTGATAAACCAGTCTTTTGAGTCCAGTATGAGAGAAATCCTCCTCACTGGTAGACAATTTCTTGATACAATAAGCCAGTAGCATAAAATATATTACAGGGTTGAACTGCGGTCGCTCAACCAAATTATTACAAGCACGCCAATAATCATACATAATGGCGGACAGGACACAGTGGTGTGGAGACATACTACTGACTCATGGATAGGTTGGTGGTGGAAAAGCACAGCGGAAGGGAAATACAAGACTCTAATGATATCATTTCATCGAACGTCGAGGTGAGGCTCGATAAATTTATTTGGTAGCGGAAGCGGTTATAAAACAGTGGCCAAATCCAGGGTCGCACGAGACTGACTGGGACTCCTCTAAGTGTCGGACTCGCTATCGAACTCTTCATCCATGAGATCGCCTTCATCAGCATCTGGCCAAATCAACAAGCCAGTGAGTACTTTGAAAGTACTCGCAAGACAGTTCGGACGTAAGATATAACAAATGCATGCATGGATGCAACATGATTAATTCCATAATGCACAATAAATAAAATTGGCATAACGGGTAAGTAAAAAGGGAAAACGGCGGTAGTCCGCTTGAAATTCCACAGACATAAATAGGGACCGATCGAGTGTCTGAAGCGGCGCCTCGAAAAGTGAACAAATACAAATAAGGAAATGATGCCACAGTCGGGCATCTTAGCGACACCACATAAAGGGCTTTTAAAAGAAATGCCACAGTCGGACGTCTGAGCGACATCGCATAAAGGGCTTTTAAAAGAAATGCCACAGTCGGACGTCTGAGCGACATCACATAAAGGGCTTTTAAAAGAAATGCCACAGTCGGACGTCTGAGCGACATCACATAAAGGGCTTTTAAAAGAAATGCCACAGTCGGACGTCTAAGCGACATCACATAAAGGGCTTTTAAAAGAAATGCCACAGTCGGACGTCTGAGCGACATCGCAGAAAGGGCTTTAAATTCACCAGTAAACAATACTCAT
>NC_057798.1:679094627-679181788 GCF_018294505.1 Triticum aestivum | reverse complement strand
GGGCTTTTAAAAGAAATGCCACAATCGGACGTCTAAGCGACATCACATAAAGGGCTTTTAAAAGAAATGCCACAGTCGGACGTCTGAGCGACATCACAGAAAGGGCTTTAAATTCACCAGTAAACAATACTCATAATAAACATTCAAACCATGAGAATAAACGGGTTAGTCCATCCACAGGGATAATCATTCAATCGGACTTAGCACTCATGCGATTCACCGGAGTCTCTGTCATCAAAGCTGACAATTGATTAGGATCAGATGGAACAAAACTTGACATGGAAGAGATGATTTGGAGGAATATATGACTCTGCAGAGTTTGTACAAAATTTTTCCCACAGTCAACGGATTTCCGTAGTCACGAAGTACTAGTTCCGTTTATGGTATTTCGAAAGAAAACACAACTAACCGGTACACACCCATCCTACCTCTCGATGCTAGGAATCACCCTAGTCATCGTCCAAGAAAAACTTTTGAGACGGGGAGATCACAATCTCGAATAGCATGGGATCAAATTTATATACGCGCGCTCTAAGGGGTGCCCCCCTCTCGGTCCCAACCGGAAACACCCATGCCCCCTGACCGGATGACTGGCTTTAATCCAGGGCCATGGAACCATCATCACGGCCTCTCCTCTTTGGTGTGTACCACGAAAGTGGTTTGCAACTTACTAAACCATATTCCTTGCGGAAAACATGTGGTAGTACAAGGAAGGAAATGATAGGTACTGGACCGAAATGGTTTGACACTGAAGTCACATAGTCTGGCGTAAGACTGGCATGCTACAACACTGCCATCGTACCCATCCTCATACCAACACATGGCCATTCATATTCACATTCATCCACGTATGGATCATTGATCTCACTCACCTTATTATCACATAAAATAACGTTCATCGGTATGCTTACCAACATGCCATGAAACTAACTAAATGCAAAACATGCCGAGACACTCATCATATCAAAAGTTCAAACATGCTTGCCTGGTTCAGAGTAGTCGGAGCCTAGCTCGGTGAAGTTCGCGGCTCCGTCACCTCCTTCGGTATCTATGGTTTAAAGAAAATACATGCGCTAACGTAAATACCAAGGAGAGCACAGAAGGTAAACCAAATATTTTTTTAAATAAATCTGATAAAAAACTAGACAAAATTTTAAAGAGAACAGAAAAAGAATCAATCAAAAATACTTTTCTGATTAAAAGTTATAAGGGTTTTTGTCCAGGGACTTATCTGTAATGAAACAGAAGATTTCCAGGGGCTAGTTTATAAAAGCAGAAAACGCTTCGGTAGCGATTACGCCAGCCCGAAGAGAAAACGTATTTGGCAGAAGGCGTTTTCAGATAACGCTTCGTTTAGAAAGGACAGAGAGGCTGACAGCGGGTCCCACTTGTCATGTTTAAATTTTCAAAAGGGAGGGACGAGGCTCGTCGGCGCCCGAGAGTTGCTGTGGTCGCCGGCGGCGATCCACGGCGAGGCATGGGGATCAGAGGTTACCAATGTGCTCACCGTGTCCTTCCGCAACAGTGGGTGGCGGTGTTGGTCGCCGGTGAGCAGCACGTCGACGGCGGTCTCAACTCCGGCGGACGGTGGTTCGGGCGTGGATGGAGCTCGTCGGAGAGGGCTGCAAAGATTAAATTGAGGTGGGGGTTAGATTACTGGGTGCAAGAGAGGGCTACGGCCGAGGTTTGGGCGCCGGAGGTGGCCTCACCGAAGTGAATCGAGCTGGAGGCCGAGGCGGATCGGGGCGGCCGGAGCTGGGGAAGGAGACCTCTTCGAGGTCCCCCTAGTGGCCTGGCGGGGTGTTGGTGAGTAGTGGGGGTGCTGCGTGCACGAGAGTGAGCTCGGGGCACCTTTATATAGGCGGCCCGAGGCGGTTGCCGTGAACGGAGATTTCCGGCGAGCGATTACGGTGGCGCAGTGCTCGGTCGGGGTGGTTAGGGAGTCGAGCGTCATCACGGAGGTTCAATGGGTCTGCTTTTGTGCTAAGCTGGCCGGGGTTTGGGTGTTAAGGGCGAGCTCGACGGAACGGGGTGGTGCGGGCCCGTCGGCGGCAGAGAGCGCGCTCCGTGCGTGCTGCGCCACGACGACGGTGCCGCATGCGTGCGCTGGCAGGGAGAAGGCCACGTGGAGCCACCAGAGGATTTGGGCGGTGCCGAACGGCGTTGCGCCGCCGTTCTCCTCCCTGTCGGCCGTTACGGGGAGCCGGCCGCCGCAAGACACGCCGGCGCAGGCGGGCCAGGGCGCCACCAACGCCAGGGTCGCGCCAAGTGCGCGTGTGAAGCTTTGGATAAGCAAGCCAGGCCGCGAGCAACGTGCCAAGTGCACTGTGGCCGCGTGACTGAAACTGTCGAAACTGAAGATGACACTGAAACTGAATTTTTCTGAACTTTGAACAGTAACAGTGCCCACAAGGTGTTCGACCGAATGAAATTGGCCTCTGATGATTTTTTCTTGAGCTGATTTTTGGTGGAGTGGCTTCTCCTTGCTCAAGTAGGCTGCATGATTTTTGGTGGAATTTTTGGAGGGGTGTAGATATGAATTTCACCAAATTTGGCAAATCTGGTCCAAACTTGCAGAGACTGAATTTTGAAAATTTTGAAAAGAGGAGGAGTGGATCAAGATGGTTCTGGGTTATGGATGCTAAGGACAATCCGGGAGAATTGGTTTGAGGTCAATTCTCAAATGCAATAGGGCACTTGCTTTGAAAATCTCTCAGGCTCCAAATAATTTTCAGAATTGAATTTGGGGAAAAATAATTAGAATAAAAATCCAAAACCAGTTTGGATTAGTTGGGACAGATAATTTAGGTTGATCACAAGGGGGAGGGGAGGTTTTGGAGGGGTTTTATCTCATGGGCAAAAATACAAAGCCAAGGGTGGCTTCAAAGATATGAAAATCCCAAATTTTCATGGAGTTTCTTTTTAAAAGAAAAAATTAAACTCCCAAAACAATTTTGAGAGAGAACCAACAGAGAAGAAGTTTGCAAAAGATCAACCACCAAAGTTTGAAAGAAATTAAATCCCTGCCAAGGCAAAAGGAGGTTTTTAAGAGGAAGGTTTTTCTGAAAAAGAAAAAAAAATTAAAAAAACAAAAGTCTCTCCTCAAAACCACAAAGCTTTTGATAAAAACCAAATAAAATTTTTGGAGTGTCACAACACCTACCCCCTTAGGAAAAATCTCGTCCCCGAGATTTCAGCTGATCCTTAAATAAGTGTGGATGCTCTGTCCGAAGAAAATCCTCGCTTTCCCAAGTTGCTTCACTGTCGGTGTGATTGCTCCACTGGACTTTGAAAAACTTGATGGTTTTCTGTCGGGTTCTCCTTTCAGACTCCTCTAATATTCTTATGGGACGTCTCGATAAGTGAGGTCTGGCTGTACGTCAATGTTCTCATGAGCTACTTGTTTCTCTGGGTTGCTTACGCGCTTCCTTAACTGAGAGACGTGGAACATGTCGTGAATGTCGGACAAGTCTTCGGGTAAGTCTAGCTGGTAGGCTACAGTGCCTCTTCGTGCCACTATGCAAAATGGTCCAATGAATCTTGGTGCTAATTTTCCTTTAATCTTAAACCGTTGCAATCCTCTCATCGGGGATACTCTCAAGTATACGAATTCACCGGGTTCGAAGCTGACCCTACGATGTTTCTGGTCATAATAACTTTTCTGTCGACTTTGAGCGGTCTTAAGTCGGTCCCTGATTAGCTTGACTTTTTCCTCGGCTTCTCTGAGCATATCTGGTCCGAAGATGCGGCTGTCTCCGGTCTCTGACCAATTTAACGGGGTACGACATCTCCTTCCGTATAGGGCTTCGAAAGGAGCCATTTGCAGGCTGGTCTGGTAACTGTTGTTGTATGCGAACTCGGCATATGGCAGGCTGTCCTCCCAACTGGTTCCATAGGTGAGGACACATGCTCTCAGCATGTCTTCTAAAACCTGGTTTACGCGTTCTGTTTGTCCATCAGTTTGTGGATGGTATGCGGTACTGAAGGCTAGTTGGGTTCCCAGAGCCTGTTGTAATTGCTCCCAAAATCTTGAGACGAACTGAGTGCCTCTGTCGGAAATTATAGTCTTCGGGACACCGTGCAGACAGACTATGCGGGAAAGATAAATCCTGGCAAGCCTCTGAGTGGTGTAGGTTGTCTTTACTGGAATAAAGTGTGCTACTTTGGTCAACCTGTCAGTGATGACCCATATGGCATCATTCCCGTGTCGTGACCGGGGTAATCCGACAATAAAATCCATCCCTATTTCATCCCATTTCCACTCAGGTATTTTGTTAGGTTGCAGTAGTCCGGCTGGTCTCTGATGTTCGGCTTTTATGCGTTGACATGAGTCGCAACATGCAATGAAAGCGGCTATGTCCCTCTTCATACCGTGCCACCAAAATCTTTCCTGAATATCCTTATACATTTTGGTTCCTCCAGGGTGGATCGAATATGGAGTGGTGTGTGCTTCAGTTAAAACTTGCTGTTTAAGGTCTTCTATGTTTGGCAGGCATAGCCTTTCTCCGTACCATAATATTCCTTCATTGTCTATGACGAATTCCGAGGCCTTGCCCATACTCAACTTCCTTTTAATTCCTTCAATGCTGGGGTGACCGGACTGAGCCTCTTTAATTTTCTCCACAAGGTGTGGTTGTATTTCCAAGTTTGATATGGTGCCTTCTGCTACCATTATCAAGTTGAGCTTGACAAATTCTTGATGGAATTCGGGCCTCAAGCTGTGCAGATAGTTCCCGTTGGAGCTGGGGTTCCGACTCAGGGCATCGGCCACTACGTTTGCTTTCCCTGGATGGTAATGGATACCCACATTGTAATCCTTTACCAATTCTAACCAGCGGTGTTGCCGTAAATTTAGTTCTGGCTGCGTAAAAATGTATTTGAGGCTTTTGTGATCCGTATATATCTCACATCGATTTACAAGTAGAAAATGCCTCCATTCCTTGAGTGCATGAATAACTGCTGCCATTTCTAAATCATGAGTGGGATAATTTTCCTCATGTTTGCGAAGTTGCCTTGAAGCGTAGGCGACAACCTTGCCTTCTTGCATCAACACGCATCCGAGACCCTTTCTGGATGCGTCACAAAATACTTCAAAATTCTTGTGTATATCGGGTACAATTAATACTGGTGCTGTTGTTAATTTCCGTTTTAGCTCTTGGAAACTTTTCTCGCAGGCTTCTGTCCATTCAAACTTCTTATCTTTCTTGAGTAACTGTGTCATAGGCTTGGATATGGTGGAAAATCCTTCAATAAATCTGCGGTAATATCCTGCCATTCCCAAGAAACTTCGTATGTCTGTTACGCTGGCTGGTGACTTCCAGTCAAGTACGGCCTTGACTTTCTCTGGGTCCACTGCTATACCGTCTTGAGTCAGCACGTGGCCTAGAAAACCTACTTGTCTTAGCCAAAATTCGCACTTGCTGAACTTGGCATACAATTGGTGTTTCCTTAGCTCTCCTAGTACAATCCTGAGATGTTCTGCGTGCTCTTCTGGTGTTTTGGAGTATACCAGAATATCGTCGATGAATACTACGACGAATTTGTCCATAAACTTCATAAATACTTTGTTCATGAGGTGAACAAAATATGCCGGGGCGTTAGTTAATCCAAATGGCATCACTGTGAGCTCGTACAGTCCATATCTGGAGGTGAAAGCTGTTTTGGGGATATCTTCCGTTCGTACCTTCAATTGATGGTATCCTGACCTTAAGTCGATTTTTGAGAATACCTTGGCCTGAGCAAGTTGATCAAACAAATCGTTTATCCTTGGCATCGGGTATTTGTTTTTGACTGTGACCATGTTAAGTGCTCGATAGTCGATACACAATCTCAGCGTTCCATCCTTCTTCTTGGCAAATAAAATTGGTGATCCCCAAGGTGAGGAGCTGGCCCGAATGTATCCTTTATCCAGTAATTCCTTTATTTGCTTCTTCAATTCGATCAACTCGGATGGTGCCATTCTGTATGGTTTCTTGTATATGGGGGTGGTTCCTGGTGCTAGCTCAATGCGGAATTCTATTTCTCGATCTGGTGGCATGCCTGGCAGCTCTTCAGGGAATACATCTGGAAATTCACACACTACTGGAACCTTGTTTAGCTCAAAAACGTCCACCTTATTTAATCTCGGTTGCCGGGGTCTTTTTCCTTCCTTGGCTGATATTCTTATTGTCTTCCCTTGGTGGTGTGTGAGAATCACGGTCCTGTTGAAACAGTCGATAAAACCTTTATTGGTGGTTAGCCAATCCATCCCTAAGATGACATCCAGTCCTTTATTTTCCAATACAATAAGATTTGCGTAAAACTCCAATCCTTCAAACTCAATGACCACATTCTGACAGTAATTCTGAGAAACTTGCTGAATCCCGGGGACTTGATTATTATGGATTTCTCCAAAGGAAGCATCGAAAAATTATTTTGCAAAGCAAAACTTTTCGAGATAAAAGAGTGAGAAGCTCCAGAATCAAACAAAAGCATTGCAGGTATTGTGTTGACAGGAAACGTACCGAGTACGATATCCGGAGCATTTTGTGCCTCCTCTTTGGTTACGTGGTTCAGATGACCCTTCCTGTGGTTGTTGTTGGGATTGAAATTGTTTCGTTTGGGCGCTGAATTATTGCCGCCGTTGTTCGGCTTTGGGGTTGAGTTCCTTGGCTTGGGGCACTGTTTGGCATAATGCCCTTCTTCTCCACAAGCGTAACAGGTAACGCCGGGGCGATAGGTGAATTCCTTGTCCCTTGCATGAAAATTTTTGATTGGGCGTGAGACATTGGATGAGAATTTGGGTGTCCCACCCCTTTTAAAATCTATCTTGCTTCGGTGATTGCGAGTGTGATTAGTCTGGTCCCTTTTTCGCTTGCGGATATCTTCCAGACTGCGTCTCTCATTTTCCAGAGTAATGGCCTTGTCCACCAGCGTTTTAAAATCAGGAAAAGTGTGCACGACCAGTTGGCATTTAAGTGCGGGCGCTAGACCGTCAAGGAATTTCTCCATCTTCTTGATTTCAGTCATACGCTCCTCATTGGCGTAGCGGGATAATAGGGTAAATTGACTGTTGTAATCTGACACTGTCATGTTCCTTTGTTTGAGGTCATCAAATTCTCTCTTCTTGATTTTCATAATACTCTTAGGAATATGTGCACCACGGAAACCTTCCTTGAAATCATCCCAGGTTATGTCATTTTTGTTGGGATGCATGTGCAGAAAATTCTCCCACCACGATGCGGCCGCTCCTGTGAGATAGTGTGGAGCATATAGTACTTTCTCGAGATCTGAACACTTTGCAATAATTAATTTCCTCTCCATATCTCGAAGCCAGTCCTCGGCTTCAAGAGGTTTGTCAGTGTGAGAAAATGTTTGAGGACGTGTCTTCTGTAGCTCAGATAACTTGGAATGTTGCTGATACTGTCCTTGATGATTCCCCATGTTGATGACTTGGTTCATCATCTCGCGATGTTGTTGCTGACTCTGTTCATAAAGGCGGCACATTTGTGAAAGTGCCGATTCATTGCCTAGTTGGCTAGACTGTCCCTGAGTGAACTCGTTGCTGGGTTGTGCATCATAATTTTCCTCTGATGGAATTGGCATGGAGCGAGTCCAAGGACGAGACATTTTTCACTCTGGGGATATATTTTGTAAAACCCATAAGAAAAGCGGAAAAAGTCGCAAAAACAAATCCATAAAATGCATAAAGCTGGCAAATAGAATTAAATAGCTCAGCTTACTTAAGAAAATAAATTGACTTGCGCACGGAGAAGGACTGCTCATTACATATCTTACACGCGGGCGGTAATTATAAAATACATCACTCAGGATATGCATACTTAATCCTGACATGTTATTAAGGCTAGTGCACTTCTCCAGATCCTACATGATGCGCAAACAGGCTACTTCTCACAACCTATGCACATATCTTACAAAGCGGTACAATACATGGCAGCTAAGCGTACTCAGGCGGAGATGTTGACGATCTCCCTTGCCCTGCCGAGGGCGAGGCGTAGCGAGGTTGGGGACTCGACTTCCTCCTCGCTAACGGGCTCCATACGTGTAGTGTTGCGCAGAGCGGGCGGAGTGGTTGCCAGGGGCGGAGCAACACGTACAGGAGTGGGCGCGAAGGTTGGTGTAGTGCGCGCTGGAGTGTGTGCAATGACTTGGTTAAATTCTTTGGTAGAAGGCAGGCGACGAGTAGGCGTAAAAGATGCTGATGACGAGACAAAAGTCGGTGGCAGAGCGATGGGTAGGAGCTCCCTCCTGTTGGCAGCACAGCCATGGACTGAGTCCATGCGGGTAGCTACGAAGTCGTCCACCAGGTTGTCGAAGGCTGCCTCCAGGGCCCGGAGATACTCAATGAGCATCTCAAAAGCCTCGTCTCGTTCTCCTCTGGGGCAGGAGTATGCGTAGTGACAGGTGTAAGGCACATGGCACGGAAGATAACGGTAACGACGAGTCCTCATCACGGGAAGGACATCCCTGAGACGAGCTATCGCCTCGCGGGCTGCCATCTGCATAGCATGCCTCTCCGTAGGCATAGCTCTTCCCACGAACCGGAAGCGGCGTGACTCACCACGCCCTCCCCTGAACTGCAATGCGGCCTGGTGCATGGTCAGACTGTCGTTGACTCTGTGCCGGTAGAGTGTGAAGACTGGGCGCACGGATGGCCCCATCGCGACCTGAACGATGAAAGAAAGAAGCTTGACGAACCCATCGGGCACGTTGGCGAAGGTCTGAGACTCGCAGCTGACGTCGGCCATCTACAAAAGTAGGCAAAATTCTGCAGGGTCAGATCATAAATTTATGCTGACTGACAGAAAATGACTACAATTGCAAAAGCATAAAATAGCCCTTTCATGCTAATAACTAATTAGCGATCGCACCTAGTGGCTTCCTACAGTCAGCCTGGCTCTGGTACCAAGCTTGTCACGACCGGTTTTCCAATAAAAATATTTATTGATAAACCAGTCTTTTGAGTCCAGTATGAGAGAAATCCTCCTCACTGGTAGACAATTTCTTGATACAATAAGCCAGTAGCATAAAATATATTACAGGGTTGAACTGCGGTCGCTCAACCAAATTATTACAAGCACGCCAATAATCATACATAATGGCGGACAGGACACAGTGGTGTGGAGACATACTACTGACTCATGGATAGGTTGGTGGTGGAAAAGCACAGCGGGAAGGGAAATACAAGACTCTAATGATATCATTTCATCGAACGTTGAGGTGAGGCTCGATAAATTTATTTGGTAGCGGAAGCGGTTATAAAACAGTGGCCAAATCGAGGGTCACACGAGACTGACTGGGACTCCTCTAAGTGTCGGACTCGCTATCGAACTCTTCATCCATGAGATCGCCTTCGTCAGCATCTGGCCAAATCAACAAGCCAGTGAGTACTTTGAAAGTACTCGCAAGACAGTTCGGACGTAAGATATAACAAATGCATGCATGGATGCAACATGATTAATTCCATAATGCACAATAAATAAAATTGGCATAACGGGTAAGTAAAAAGGGAAAACGGCGGTAGTCCGCCTGAAATTCCACAGACATAAATAGGGACCGATCGAGTGTCTGAAGCGGCGCCTCGAAAAGTGAACAAATACAAATAAGGAAATGATGCCACAGTCGGGCATCTTAGCGACACCACATAAAGGGCTTTTAAAAGAAATGCCACAGTCGGACGTCTGAGCGACATCGCATAAAGGGCTTTTAAAAGAAATGCCACAGTCGGACGTCTGAGCGACATCACATAAAGGGCTTTTAAAAGAAATGCCACAGTCGGACGTCTGAGCGACATCACATAAAGGGCTTTTAAAAGAAATGCCACAGTCGGACGTCTAAGCGACATCACATAAAGGGCTTTTAAAAGAAATGCCACAGTCGGACGTCTGAGCGACATCGCAGAAAGGGCTTTAAATTCACCAGTAAACAATACTCATAATAAACATTCAAACCATGAGAATAAACGGGTTAGTCCATCCACAGGGATAATCATTCAATCGGACTTAGCACTCATGCGATTCACCGGAGTCTCTGTCATCAAAGCTGACAATTGATTAGGATCAGATGGAACGAAACTTGACATGGAAGAGATGATTTGGAGGAATATATGACTCTGCAGAGTTTGTACAAAATTTTTCCCACAGTCAACGGATTTCCGTAGTCACGAAGGACTAGTTCCGTTTATGGTATTTCGAAAGAAAACACAACTAACCGGTACACACCCATCCTACCTCTCGATGCTAGCAATCACCCTAGTCATCGTCCAAGAAAAACTTTTGAGACGGGGAGATCACAATCTCGAATAGCATGGGATCAAATTTATATACGCGCGCTCTAAGGGGTGCCCCCCTCTCGGTCCCAACCGGAAACACCCATGCCCCCTGACCGGATGACTGGCTTTAATCCAGGGCCATGGAACCATCATCACGGCCTCTCCTCTTTGGTGTGTACCACGAAAGTGGTTTGCAACTTACTAAACCATATTCCTTGCGGAAAACATGTGGTAGTACAAGGAAGGAAATGATAGGTACTGGACCGAAATGGTTTGACACTGAAGTCACATAGTCTGGCGTAAGACTGGCATGCTACAACACTGCCATCGTACCCATCCTCATACCAACACATGGCCATTCATATTCACATTCATCCACGTATGGATCATTGAACTCACTCACCTTATTATCACATAAAATAACGTTCATC
Organism: Triticum aestivum; assembly: GCF_018294505.1. Classification (NCBI taxonomy): domain Eukaryota; kingdom Viridiplantae; phylum Streptophyta; class Magnoliopsida; order Poales; family Poaceae; genus Triticum; species Triticum aestivum. Next base: position 679,171,087 of record NC_057798.1, on the reverse strand, counting down.
GGTATGCTTACCAACATGTCATGAAACTAACTAAATGCAAAACATGCCGAGACACTCATCATATCAAAAGTTCAAACATGCTTGCCTGGTTCAGAGTAGTCGGAGCCTAGCTCGGTGAAGTTCGCGGCTCCGTCACCTCCTTCGGTATCTACGGTTTAAAGAAAATACATGCGCTAACGTAAATACCAAGGAGAGCACAGAAGGTAAACCAAATATTTTTTTTAAATAAATCTGATAAAAAACTAGACAAAATTTTAAAGAGAACAGAAAAAGAATCAATCAAAAATACTTTTCTGATTAAAAGTTATAAGGGTTTTTGTCTAGGGACTTATCTGTAATGAAACAGAAGATTTCCAGGGGCTAGTTTATAAAAGCAGAAAACGCTTCGGTAGCGATTACGCCAGCCCGAAGAGAAAACGTATTTGGCAGAAGGCGTTTTCAGATAACGCTTCGTTTAGAAAGGACAGAGAGGCTGACAGCGGGTCCCACTTGTCATGTTTAAATTTTCAAAAGGGAGGGACGAGGCTCGTCGGCGCCCGAGAGTTGCTGTGGTCGCCGGCGGCGATCCACGGCGAGGCATGGGGATCAGAGGTTACCAATGTGCTCACCGTGTCCTTCCGCAACGGTGGGTGGTGGTGTTGGTCGCCGGTGAGCAGCACGTCGACAGCGGTCTCAACTCCGGCGGACGATGGTTCGGGCGTGGATGGAGCTCGTCGGAGAGGGCTGCAAAGATTAAATTGAGGTGGGGGTTAGATTACTGGGTGCAAGAGAGGGCTACGGCCGAGGTTTGGGCGCCGGAGGTGGCCTCACCGAAGTGAATCGAGCTGGAGGCCGAGGCGGATCGGGGCGGCCGGAGCTGGGGAAGGAGACCTCCTCGAGGTCCCCCTAGTGGCCTGGCGGGGTGTTGGTGAGTAGTGGGGGTGCTGCGTGCACGAGAGTGAGCTCGGGGCACCTTTATATAGGCGGCCCGAGGCGGTTGCCGTGAACGGAGATTTCCGGCGAGCGATTACGGTGGCGCAGTGCTCAGTCGGGGTGGTTAGGGAGTCGAGCGTCATCACGGAGGTTCAATGGGTCCGTTTTTGTGCTAAGCTGGCCGGGGTTTGGGTGTTAAGGGCGAGCTCGACGGAACAGGGTGGTGCGGGCCCGTCGGCGGCAGAGAGCGCGCTCCGTGCGTGCTGCGCCACGGCGACGGTGCCGCATGCGTGCGCTGGCAGGGAGAAGGCCACGCGGAGCCACCAGAGGATTTGGGCAGTGCCGAACGGCGTTGCGCTGCCGTTCTCCTCCCTGTCGGCCGTTACGGGGAGCCGGCCGCCGCAAGACACGCCGGCGCAGGCGGGCCAGGGCGCCACCGACGCCAGGGTCACGCCAAGTGCGCGTGTGAAGCTTCGGATAAGCAAGCGAGGCCGCGAGCAATGTGCCAAGTGCACTGTGGCCGCGTGACTGAAACTGTCAAAACTGAAGATGACACTGAAACTGAATTTTTCTGAACTTTGAACAGTAACAGTGCCCACAAGGTGTTCGACCGAATGAAATTGGCTTCTGATGATTTTTCCTTGAGCTGATTTTTGGTGGAGTGGCTTCTCCTTGCTCAAGTAGGCTGCATGATTTTTGGTGGAATTTTTGGAGGAGTGTAGATATGAATTTCACCAAATTTGGCAAATCTGGTCCAAACTTGCAGAGACTGAATTTTGAAAATTTTAAAAAGAGGAGGTGTGGATCAAGATGGTTCTGGGTTATGGATGCTAAGGACAATCCAGGAGAATTGATTTGAGGTCAATTCTCAAATGCAATAGGGCACTTGCTTTGAAAATCTCTCAGGCTCCAAATAATTTTCAGAATTGAATTTGGGGAAAAATAATTAGAATAAAAATCCAAAACCAGTTTGGATTAGTTGGGACGGATAATTTAGGTTGATCACAAGGGGGAGGGGAGGTTTTGGAGGGGTTTTATCTCATGGGCAAAAATACAAAGCCAAGGGTGGCTTCAAATATATGAAAATCCCAAATTTTCATGGAGTTTCTTTTTAAAAGAAAAAATTAAACTCCCAAAACAATTTTGAGAGAGAACCAGCAGAGAAGAAGTTTGCAAAAGATCAACCACCAAAGTTTGAAGGAAATTAAATCCCTGCCAAGGCAAAAGGAGGTTTTTAAGAGGAAGGTTTTTCTGAAAAAGAAAAAAAAATTTAAAAAAACAAAAGTCTCTCCTCAAAACCACAAAGCTTTTGATAAAAACGAAATAAAAATTTTTGGAGTGTCACAGGCTGGGCGGGGTCTAGTGGGGTGGTGGAGTCGTGCGGGGGCGAGAGCAGGCTCGGGGGTGCTATATATAGCCGGCCTGAGTCGGTTGCCATGAATGGATAAGTCCGGCGAGTTGATTACGGCGGTGCTGTGGCTGGACGGTCGGCTTAGGGGTTTGAGCATCGCCTAGGTGGAGTAGTGGTGCCATTTTAGGGTCCAGCTCAGCACGGGAGGGAGGTTTACGGCCTGCCCTCGACGGAACGGCCGCACGGCCCGTCGACGGCAGAGAGCGCGCTCTGCGCGTGCCGCGCCATGGCGACGGTGCTGCATGCGTGCGCTGGCAAGGAGGTGGCCACGCGGAGCCACCAGGATGCTTGGGCGGCGCCGAACGGTCTTGTGTCGCCGTTCTGCTTCCTGTCGGCCGCTACGGCGCTGTGGCCGCCGCAAGACACGCCGGCGCAGGCGGGCCAGGGCGCCACCGACGCCAGGAAGGCGCCAAGCGCGCGTGTGAGGCTCTGGACAAGCAAGCCTGTCCGTGAGCTACGTGCCAAGCGCACTGTGAGCTCGTGACTGAAGTTACTGACGAAGATCGACACTAAACTTCTGAATTTAACTGAATATGAACAGAACAGTGCATGCAAGGTGTTCGACAGAATGATCCAGGCATGTAGGGATTTTTCCTTGAGCTGGTTTTTGGTGGAGGGGCCTCTCATTGCATCTAGAGGCTGCCTGAATATTTGTGGAATTTTTGGAGAGGTGTAGATATGAATTTCACCAAATTTGGCAAATCTGGCCCAAACTTGCAGTGAGTGAAATTTGAAATATTTGAACAAGAGAAGAGTGGATCAAGATGGTTCTGGGTTGTGGGTACAAAGGACTATCCAGGGGTGTTGAGTTGAGGTCAAAAGTCATAAGCATTGGGGTACTTGCTTTGCAATCCACCTAGGTTCAAAAGAAAAAACAGAATTATTTTGGGAGGAGAAATAGTTGGAATAAAATCCAAAAATGGATTTTATTAGTTTGGACAGAATGTTAGGGTTGAACTATAGTGGGAGGAGAGGTTTTGGGGAAAATTTCACCATAGGAGGCATGGTAAAATTTTGAAGGGATGAAAACCAAATAAAAGCCCAAAACTAAAATGGTTTTCTTTTTAAAAGAAACTAAATCCAAGAAAAGGATTTTGAGAGGGCAAACTTAGAAGATGGTTTTTAGGAAGGGTTTAAATGACCTCCTTTCAAACCAAGCAAGGCTCTTTTGAAAAACAAAACACCAAAAAAAAATTGGAGTGTCACAGCACCTACCCCCTTAGGAAAAATCTCGTCCCCGAGATTTCAGCTGATCCTTAAACAGGTGCGGGTGCTTTGTCCGAAGAAAATCCTTGCTCTCCCAAGTTGCTTCATTCTCGGTGTGATTACTCCATTGAACTCTGAAAAACTTAATGGTTTTCTGTCGGGTCCTCCTCTCAGACTCTTCTAATATTTTTATCGGGTGCTCCCGGTAAGTGAGGTCTAGTTGCACGTCAATGTAGTCATGTGAAACTTGCTTCTCTGGGTTGCTTATGTATTTTCTCAACTGCGAGATGTGAAACACGTTGTGGATACCGGACAAGTCTCCGGGTAGGTCCAGCTGGTAGGCTACCTTGCCTCGTCGGGCCACTATATGAAATGGTCCGATGAATCTTGGTGCTAGTTTCCCCTTAATCTTGAATCGTTGTAGACCCTTCATAGGAGAAACTCTCAGGTATACCAATTCTTCGGGTTCAAAACTGATTTCCCGATGCTTTCGGTCGTAATAACTCTTTTGCCGACTTTGAGCTGTTTTGAGTCGTTCTCTAATTGTCTTAACTTTCTCCTCGGCCTCCTTGAGCATATCTGGGCCAAAGATATGGTTGTCTCCGGTCTCTGACCAATTTAGCGGGGCACGACATCTTCTCCCATATAGAGCTTCAAAGGGTGCCATTTGCAAGTTGGCTTGATAGCTGTTGTTGTATGCGAACTCTGCATATGGCAAACTTTCTTCCCAACTGTTCCCGTAGGTGAGGACACAGGCTCTTAGCATGTCTTCTAGGATTTGGTTTACGCGTTCCGTCTGTCCATCAGTCCGGGGATGGTATGCGGTACTGAAGGCTAGTTGGGTTCCCAGTGCCTGTTGTAGGTGATCCAAGAATGTAGAGACGAACTGTGTGCCTCTATCGGAGATAATAGTCTTAGGGACTCCATGTCTGAACAGGCAAGATAAAGTCTGGCTAGTCTCTGAGTGGTGTAAGTTGTTTTTACCGGAATAAAATGTGCCACCTTGGTTAACCTGTCGGTTATGACCCATATGGCATCGTTTCCATGTTGTGACCGTGGCAGTCCAACGATAAAGTCCATTCCAATCTCGTCCCATTTCCACTCGGGTATCTTATTTGGCTGTAACAGTCCGGCTGGTATCTGGTGCTCTGGCTTGATACGTTGGCAAGAGTCACAGCATGCAATGAATGTGGCTATATCTCTCTTCATACCGTGCCACCAAAAAATTTCCTGAAGGTCTTTGTACTTTTTTGTCCCCCCAGGATGGATTGAATACGGAGCTGTGTGACTTTCAGTTAATATCTGCTGTTTGAGGTCCTTGACATTTGGTATGCATAGCCTTTCTCCGTACCACAATATTCCTTGCTCATCTATGTTGAATTCTGAGGCTCTTCCCAAACTCACTTTTCTTTTTATGCCCTCAATGCTGGGGTGTCCGTGCTGGGCTTCCTTGATACTTTCCATCAGGGTAGGCTGTATTTCGATATTCGATACACTGCCTTCGGTGACCATTATGAAATTGAGTCGGGCAAATTCCTGTTGAAATTCTGGCCTCGATTTTGGCATACTGTCGTCTTCCGTGCTGGGATTGCGACTAAGTGCATCTGCCACAACGTTTGCTTTTCCAGGATGATAGTGGATTCCAACATCATAATCCTTCACCAATTCTAACTAGCGTCGTTGCCGTAAATTTAACTCTGGCTGTGTGAAAATATACTTAAGACTCTTATGGTCTGTGTATATCTCACAACGATTCCCAAGTAGGAAGTGTCTCCATTCCTTGAGTGCATGGATGACTGCTGCTAATTCCAGGTCATGGGTGGGATAATTCTCCTCATGCTTGCGTAGTTGTCTAGAGACATACGCAACTACCTTGCCTTCTTGCATCAATACGCATCCGAGGCCTTTCCGGGATGCGTCACAATATACCTCAAAATTCTTGTGTATATCTGGCACAATTAGTACTGGTGCCATTGTTGATTTTCTTTTTAGCTCTTGGAAGCTTTTCTCACATGCTTCTGTCCATTCAAATTTCTTGCCTTCTTTGAGCAATTGTGTCATGGGCTTTGCTATAGTGGAGAATCCTTCAATAAATCTCCGATAATAGCCTGCCATTCCCAAGAAACTCCGTACGTCCGTTACATTAGCTGGTGGTTTCCAGCCAAGTACGGCCTTGACCTTTTTCGGATCTACTGCAATACCTTCTTGGGTTAGCACGTGGCCCAGAAAACCCACCTTCCTTAACCAAAATTCACATTTGCTGAATTTGGCGTACAGTTGATGTTTCCTGAGTTCTCCGAGTACAATCCTAAGGTGTTCGGCGTGCTCTTCTGGTGTTTTGGAATATATCAGAATATCATCGATGAACACCACAACAAACTTGTCCATATACTTCATAAACACTTTGTTCATGAGGTGAACAAAATATGCGGGGGCGTTGGTTAGTCCGAATGGCATTACTGTGAACTCATACAGCCCATATCTGGAGGTGAATGCGGTCTTGGGAATATCTTCTGTTCGTACTTTTAATTGGTGGTACCCTGATCTCAAGTCAATTTTTGAGAAGACTTTGGCCTGTGCGAGCTAATCGAATAAATCATTTATTCGGGGCATTGGGTATTTGTTCTTGATTGTGACCATGTTGAGAGCTCGATAATCAATATACAACCTCATTGTTCCATCCTTCTTCTTGGCAAATAAAATTGGAGAACCCCAAGGTGAGGAGCTGGCTCGTATGTATCCTTTCTCCAATAATTCTTTTATTTGCTTCTTCAACTCTACCAATTCGGATGGTGCCATTCTGTAAGGTTTCTTGTAAATAGGAGTGGTTCCGGGGGCTAGCTCAATGCTGAATTTTATCTCTCGGTCTGGTGGCATGCCTGGTAGTTCTTCTGGAAATACATCTGGAAATTCACATACCACTGGAACCTTGTTCAGCTCAGAAATGTCTACCTTGTTTAATCTAGGTTGCCGAGGTATTTGTCTCTCTTTGGCTGAAACTTTTATTTTCTTCCCTTGATGGTGGGTGAGAATCACGGTACGGTTGAAGCAGTCAATAAAACCTTTGTTGGTGGTCAACCAATCCATTCCTAGGATGACATCCAGTCCTTTGCTTTCCAGTACAATAAGGTTGGCATAAAATTTTAATCCTTCAAATTCAATAACCACACCTTGACAGTAACTCTGGGTCACTTGCTTAATCCCAGGGGACTTGACGATCATTGATTTTTCCAAGGGAAGCATCGAAAAACTATTTTGCAAAGCAAAACTTTTCGAAACGAATGAGTGAGAAGCTCCAGAATCAAACAAAACATGGCAGGTATTGCGTTGATGGGGTACGTACCGAGTACGATATCTGGGGCGTTCTGTGCTTCCTCTCGGGTCACGTGGTTCAAGTGACCTTTTCGGTGGTTGTTGTTGGGATTGAAATTGCTTCGCTTTGGTGCTGAATTATTTCCACCATTATTGAGCTTCGGGTTTGAGTTCCTTGGCTTGGGACACTGCTTGGCATAGTGCCCTTCTTCTCCACAAGCATAACAGGTAACTCCTGGGCGATAGGTGAACTCTTTGTCTCTTGCATGGAAATTCTTGGTTGGACGTGAATTATTCGTCGGGGTTTTGTGTGAATCCCCCTTCTGAAATTCCTTCTTGCTTCTGTGATTGCGAGTAAAAGTAGTCTAGTCCCTTTTTCGTTTGCGGATATCTTCCAGGCTACGTCGCTCATTTTCCAGGGTAATGGCCTTATCCACCAGTGTTTTTAAATCTGGAAAGGTGTGCACAACTAGCTGGCACTTAAGGGCGGGTGCCAGGCCTTCCAAGAATTTTTCCATCTTCTTGCTCTCGGTCATGCGTTCTTCATTGGCGTAGCGAGACAGCAGTGTGAATTGGCTGTTGTATTCTGACACTGTCATGGCTCTTTGCTTGAGTTCATCAAATTCCTTCTTCTTGATTTTCATGACGCTCTTAGGAATATGTGCCCCACGAAAACCTTTTTTGAAATTTTCCCAGGTGATTTCATTTTCGTTGGGGTGCATGTGCAGGAAGTTTTCCCACCACGATGCAGCTGCACCTGTGAGATAATGTGGTGCATACAGTACTTTTTCATGGTCTGAACACTGTGCGATAATTAATTTTCTCTCCATGTCTCGAAGCCAGTCCTCGGCCTCAAGAGGCTTGTCAGTATGAGAAAATGTTGGAGGACGCGTCTTTTGTAACTCAGATAATTTGGATTGCGGTTGATACTGACCATGGTTACTTCCCATATTGATGAATTGGTTCATCATTTCCTGGTGTTGCTGCTGACTCTGTTCATACAAACGACAAACTTGTGTAAAAGCTGTTTCACTGTCCTGTTGACTTGTCTGCCCCTGAGTGAAATTCTGGTTCTGCGGTGTGCCATAATTTTCTTCTGGCTGAGTTGGCATGGAGCGCGTCCAAGGACGAGACATCTTTCACTCTGGGGATATATTTTTGTGAACTCGTAAGACAAGAAGGAGAGTCGCAAAAGTCAATAAAATCACACACAAAGAACATTTTTAAACTCCATGGTATTTTTTTGGAAACACACGATTGCGCGCGGAGAAGGACTAGTGCATATCTTACACGCGGGCATAATTATACACTACATCACTCAGGATATGCTTACATAATCCTGACATGTTATTTAAACTAGTGCACTCCTCCAGATCCTACATGATGCGCAAACAGGCTACTTCTCACAACCTAAGTACATAAAAACATATTACACAAGTTGATACATCGCATGGCGTCTATGCGTACTTAGTCGGAGATGGTGAGGATCTCCCTTGGCCTACCGAGGGTGAGACGCAGAGACGCTGGGGAATCAACCTCCCCCTCGCTAATAGGTTCCAGACGAGAAACGTTGTGCTGAGCTGATGGAGCAGGTGCCGTAGGCGGAATAACACGAATACGAGTGGGTGGAATAGGTGGGGTAGCACGTATGGGAGTGGGTGCAACAAGTGGTGCAGAGCGGACGGGAGTGGGTGCAACAAGTGGTGCAGAGTGGACGGGAGTGGGTGCAATAGCCTGGTTAAATTCCTCTGTGGTAGGCAGACGACGAGCAGTGGCGAGTATGGTAGGTGAGTGAGAGGCTTTGGATGACACAAAAGTTAGTGGTGGAGCGGTGTGCAGGAGTTCCCTCCTGTTAGCAGCACAGCCATGAACTGAGTCCATGCGTGCAGCTACGAGGTCGTCCACCATGCAGTCGAATGCTGCCTCCAGGGCTCGGAGGTACTCGACAAGCATCTCAAAGGCCTCGTCTCGCTCTCCTCTGGGGCAAGAGAAGGAGTAGTGACAGGTGTAAGGCGCATGGCATGGAAGGTAGCGGTAGCGACGGGTCTTCATTGCAGGAAGAACATCCCGAAGACGGGCTAACGTCTTGCGGGCAGCCATCTGCATAGCATGCCTTTCTGTAGGCATGGCTCTCCCCACGAATCGGAGGCGGCGTATTTTAGCATGGCCTCCACTGAATTGCACCGCGGCCTGGTGCATAGTCAGACTGTCGTTGATCTTGTGTGGATAAAGCGTGAAGATTGGGCGCACGGATGGCCCCATCGCGACCTGAACGATGAAGGAGAGGAGTTTGACGAACCCCTCGGGCACGTTGGCGAACATCTGAGACTCGCAGTCGTTGCCGGCCATCTACAAAAGTAGGCAAAAATTCTGAGTGGTCAGATCATAAATTTTATGCTGACTGTCAGAAAATGACTACATTTGTAAAAACATGAATAACTCTATCATGCTAATAACTAATTAGCGATCGCACCTAGTGGCTTCCTACAGTCAGCCTGGCTCTGGTTACCAAGTTTGTCACGACCGGTTTTTCAATAAAAATGTTTACTGAGAAAACCAATCTTTAAATCCCAGTATAGGAAAAAGTCATCCTCTCTGGTAGACAAAAGCTTGATAAACAGAGAACCAGTAGCATCAAATATATTACAGGGTTGAGCTGAGGCTGCTCAACAATTTATTATAGACTCGCCAATATATTACATATGGGCGGTTTTGACACAAGGGTGGGGTGGCATGCTACTAGCTCGAGGGAAAAGTGGTGGTGGATAACTTGACTTCTACTGGCAGTACATCGAGCGTCGAGGTGAGGCTCGATGAATTTATTCGGGGTTGCGGAAGCGGATAATACAATGACCAAGACAGGATCACATGGGACTGACTGGGACTCCTCTAGGCGTCGGACTCACTATCAAACTCTTCATCCATGAGATCGCCTTCATCAGCATCTGGCCAAATCAACAAGCCAGGTGAGTACTTGAAAGTACTCGCAAGACAGTTCGGACAAAAGATATAATCAATGAATGCATGAATGCGTCATGATCCAGGATGATGCTCATAAAATAACGATAATATTGTAGTACGTGAAGAATAAAACAAATAACTGAAAACCAATCGGGTGTCTGAAGTGACGCCTCGAAAGGTAGATAAATAAAAATGCATGCCGCAGTCGGGCGTCTTAGCGACACCACATAAAGGGCTTAAAAAGAAATGCCACCGTCGGACGTCTGAGCGACATCACAGACAGGGCTTTAAAAGAAATACCACCGTCGGACGTTTGAGCGACATCACAGACAGGGCTTTAAAAGAAATGCCACTGTCGGACGTCTGAGCGACATCACAGACAGGGCTTTAAAAAAATACCACCGTCGGACGTCTGAGCGACATCACAGATAGGGCTTTAAAAGAAATACCACCGTCAGACGTCTGAGCGACATCACAGACAGGGCTTTAAAAGAAATGCCACCATCGGACGTCTGAGCGACATCACAGACAGGGCTTTAAAAGAAGTACCACCATCGGACATGTGAGCGACATCACAGACAGGGCTTTAAAAGAAATACCACCGTCAGACGTCTGAGCGACATTATAGACAGGGCTTTGTAATAAATGTAAATAACGAGATTAGTCCATCCACAAGAATAATCTTTTATCCGGATTTATTACACATAAATCCCACCGGAGCTTTTTTTTGTTACTAAGGATGATACCTGACAAGATAAGATAATTATAGTACTTGAACAAAGTACAAGATAATTGAAAGATCGAGACTCTGCAGAGTTTGGAAGAACTGAACACAGCCAACGGATTTCCGTAGCCACGAAGGACTAGTTCCGTTTACGGTATTTCAGTAGAAACACATTTAACTAGTACACACCCATTTCACCTCACGATGCCAGGAATCACCCTGGACAACGTCCAAGAAAAACTTTGAGACGGGGAGACCACAACCTCGAAAAGCATGGGATCAAATTTCAATACGCGCGCTCTAAGGGGTGCCCCCCTCTCGGTCCCAACCGGAAACACCCATGCCCCCTGACCGGATGACGGGCTTTAATCCAGGGCCATGGAACCCTCATCCCGGCCTCTCCACTTGGTGTGTACCAGGAAAACAATTTGCAACTTACTATGCCATATTCCTTTCGGAAAACATGTGACAGTATAGGATGGAATGAATGGGAATGTGAATTGTGTCATGACGACACGGAAGTCAAATAATCTGGCATAAGACTGGCATGTCACAACACTGCCATCTTACACATGGCTTTGCAAATATGTATCCAACAACATAATGCTTTCCGAAACCTACTTTCCGATTATGTGCATGAGATATATCATGCAAAGTGATGTTCATAAACATGCCATGACTATACTAAAATGCAAACATGCAACAACACTCATCATATCAAGAGTTCAAACATGCTTGTCTGGTTCAGAGTAGTCGGAGTCTAACTGTGCGAAGTTTGCAGCTCCGTCACCTCCTCTGGTATCTACGGTATAAGAAAAATACGTACGCAACGTAAATACCGTGAGTGTACAGAAAAGTGTTCCAAATATTTTTCAAATAAATATGGTAAAAAACTAGACAAAATTTTGAAGAGGAGAGAAAAAGAATCACTCAAAAATTCCCTTCTGTTAAAAAGTTATAAGTGTTTTAACCCAAGGACTCATTTGTAATGAAACAGAAAACTTCCAGGGGGTTCTGCAGAAAAGTATAGATAACGTTTCGTTTAAAAGAAATGGTTGTGAGGCTGACAGGAGGGCTCCACCTATCGGCTTTGAAAGTTCAAACAGAGAAACAGAGCGCGACGGCGCCCGAGAGGTGCGGTGGTCGCCGACGGCGATCCACGGCGAGGCAAGGTGATCGGGGGTTACCTTAGAGATTAGTGCACCCTTCCGCGTCTGTGGGTGGTGGTGGTGGTCGCTGGCGAGCACTATGTCGATGGCGGCCCTAGCTCCGGCGGACGACGGTTCGGGCAGTCGTGGATCTCGCCGGAGGGAGCTGCGGGGATCAAATAGGAGTGGGGGTTAGTCTCCTAGTTACTCGAGAGGGTTGCTGACGAAGTTAGAGTGTCGGAGACGGCCTCACCGGAAGGAATCGAGGTGGAGGCCGAGGCGGAACGGGGTGGCCGGAGTCGGGGAAGAAGGGCCCCTCAGGGCTCTCCCAGTGGCTGGGCGGGGTCTAGTGGGGTGGTGGAGTCGTACGGGGGCGAGAGCAGGCTCGGGGGTGCTATATATAGCCGGCCCGAGTCGGTTGCCATGAACGGATAAGTCCGGCGAGTTGATTACGGCGGCGCTGTGGCTGGACGATAGGCTTAGGGGTTTGAGCATCGCCTAGGTGGAGTAGTGGTGCCATTTTAGGGTCCAGCTCAGCACGGGAGGGAGGTTTACGGCCTGCCCTCGACGGAACGGCCGCACGGCCCGTCGACGGCACAGAGCGCGCTCTGCGCGTGCCGCGCCACGGCGTCGGTGCTGCATGCGTGCGCTGGCAAGGAGGTGGCCACGCGGAGCCACCAGGATGCTTGGGCGGCGCCGAACGGCGTTGTGTCGCCGTTTTTCTTCCTGTCGGCCGCTACGGCGCTGCGGCCGCCGCAAGACACGCCGGCGCAGGCGGGCCAGGGCGCCACCGACGCCAGGAAGGCGCCAAGCGCGCGTGTGAGGCTCCGGACAAGCAAGCCTGGCCGTGAGCTACGTGCCAAGCGCACTGTGAGCTCGTGACTGAAGTTACTGACGAAGATCGACACTGAACTTCTGAATTTAACTGAATATGAACAGAACAGTGCATGCAAGGTGTTCGACAGAATGATCCAGGCATGTAGGGATTTTTCCTTGAGCTGGTTTTTGGTGGAGGGGCCTCTCATTGCATCTAGAGGCTGCCTGAATATTTGTGGAATTTTTGGAGAGGTGTAGATATGAATTTCACCAAATTTAGCAAATCTGGCCCAAACTTGCAGTGAGTGAAATTTGAAATATTTGAACAAGAGAAGAGTGGATCAAGATGGTTCTGGGTTGTGGGTACAAAGGACTATCCAGGGGTGTTGAGTTGAGGTCAAAAGTCATAAGCATTGGGGTACTTGCTTTGCAATCCACCTAGGTTCAAAAGAAAAAACAGAATTATTTTGGGAGGAGAAATAGTTGGAATAAAATCCAAAAATGGATTTTATTAGTTTGGACAGAATGTTAGGGTTGAACTATAGTGGGAGGAGAGGTTTTGGGGAAAATTTCACCATAGGAGGCATGGTAAAATTTTGAAGGGATCAAAACCAAATAAAAGCCCAAAACTAAAATGGTTTTCTTTTTAAAAGAAACTAAATCCAAGAAAAGGATTTTGAGAGGGCAAACTTAGAAGATGATTTTTAGGAAGGGTTTAAATGACCTCCTTTCAAACCAAGCAAGGCTCTTTTGAAAAACAAAACACCAAAAAAAAATTTGGAGTGTCACATCGCCCCCACCATGATAAGTCATCCTTTGTCATATGTCGCATCCAACCCCCGACAATCAATCATCTCTTTTTTCATTTAATTCTATGCTATCTCATCAAAATTGCTTAGTTGGCATGCATGGTACTACCTATAATACTACCATTACGGGCAACCTTACGCGTAGGCGTCATCTACCCGGTTGCTTGCAAATTTTTTAAAAAAAACATACATATACATACGATTGGCCAGTTACTTTTTTAAGGGCTTCTGACCTATTCATATTTGATCATGGTAATATAATGAACATCAGAAATAATAAAAATTACATCCAAATCCGTAAACCAACCGACGACAACTACAAACACCGATTCGAGCCAAGGACGCGCCGCCGTCATTGCCTCTCACTCGCCGAGCCAGACAAAACTTATTGTAGTAGACAGGAAATCGTCGTGCTATGGCCCCATAGAACCAGCGCACCAGAATAGCAACCGCCGCCGATGAAAATAGCGTAGATCGGAAGGATCCAATCTGAAGACACACGAATATAGATGAACAACAAACAGATCCGAGCAGATCCACCAATACAGATTGATAGGAGAAACACTTCCACGGGCCCACTAATAATGCTAAACGCACCAGCAGATGAGGGCTAGGAGGGAGAACCTTACCCCGTCGTCAGGGAGCTGTCGTTGTCTTGCTTCCTGAGCAGGACACAAATCCTAATAAAACTAAAAAATCATCTAAAACGGAGTCCTCCTAACTGCAAGTGTCAGATCCACCGCGCCTCCATGGCCCTAAGGCCACAGGAGAAGAGGCGGACCGCCGACGAGAGGTGGAGGAAGCCTAAGTTTTTTTTATGGAGAGGAGGCGACAACTGCATGAGGTGTTGTGATACTGTATCGCGCTTTTGCCATGCATGCGAATCGCCAATTCCATACAGGTGCCAGGTATACCTGGCCAAATGGACCGTGCTAACTGGGCCGGCTCGGTAGCACGCGGGCACGGCTCGATCGGGCTAAACGGGCCAGGCCCGGCACGCGGCACGCCATGGGTCGTGCCTGGACCTGGAGGCTGGGCACGCGGCCGGCACGGCACAAACCGTTTATTTTTATGAAATATATAAATATATGTGTCCCATATAAATACCTAATACTCTAATATATTCAATATTTTTGTAGTGCATGCATATTTTATTAGTGCTTGGATCTGAGTATTAGTAGTGTTATAGTGTACTCTTTCTACTTTTTTTATCCTTTTGTAGTTCTAGAGCATGTCTTGTATTCTTTTACTTCTTTGAGATGGAAGCTTTTAATGTTGTAGGTCCTAATAAAGCTCTAGATTTATCCCACATAATAGTCTACCAAATTTTGCATTTTTCTTCATTTTTTCAGCCTTTTTTCGCTGTTTTCAAAGCTATTACAAAGAAAAAAGAAAAAATCACGCCAGGCGGGCCAACGTGCCTGGGCGTGCCGCATGTCGGCCCATGTATCCTACATGTCATGCCTGGGCTGCTAGCTCCAGCCCATGGGCCGGCACGGCACGACCCGGTTATTATTCGTGCTGACGTGGGCCGTGCCATGCCAGACACGTTTATGGCGGGCCGGGCCGTGCAGGGCTGGGCCAGCCCGTTCGGCCAGGTATGGTGGCAGGAGTGGTGAAGGTACAAACTATTCGATGGGTGGCCCAAGGTGGCTAGGCCCAAAGGTACCTCACAAAATTTTGATCTCAAGGCCCAATTTTAGCCACACTGTTCACTGCTTTGTTGTTTGGCGAGTCACAACCAGTTTTTGCCCCAACCTAGCCCCGCCACCGAAATAGACGCATTATGGGCATAACATGTTAAAATAAACCTAGTTGCAGATATACTGCAAGATGACCCACCAGAATTCTAGAAAAATCAAAACATAAGTTGAAAAAAAAGGAAAAGGAAAAAATATTGTTCAAAAAATAGAAGGAAAAAAGGAGAGGAAAATGGAAGAATAAAAGGTAAACTGGAATATAAAAGGAGATAAATACATAGTTTGTTTATTAAAATATATTCATGTACTCAAAATATTATATTCATGCATTATATTTTTGATGTAAACCATTGATTTTCTTCAAAAACAAATTGTATGCATGAAACAAAAAATTTCAAAGAGTATCTAAAAACAATGTCATAAATACAAAAAATCTACCATGTATTAGAAAGTTGACATAAGTTTGGATAAATCAAATCATAAAACAGAAGGAAAAATGATGAAGATAAAAATAAAAATGTAATAAGCAAGAAGATAAACGAAAGTGGAAGGAAAAACAAAAAGGAAATAAGAAAATGAAATAAAAGGAAATAAAATACCATAATAAAAACTTGCATTAAATCATGTAAAATAAAATTATATTCATGTAATACAAAGATTCTGTATTTTGAAGAAGAAGTTCATGATTTTTTTTATAAATGTCCAATGTTAGTTAAAAAACTTTGGTGTATACAAAATGATATATTCATGCATCAAAAGTGGATGTATTTATAAATAAATTCATTTATTTTTTTAAATGTTCATACGTACGTGATTGAAATGTTCAATGCACGTTCATGTCAAAAAAATGCTATCTATGTACTTTAGAATGTTACATATTAGATCAAAGAAAAAGAAGTAAAAAGCAGATGGAGAAAATGAAAAATAAAAATGTAACAAAAGGGTAGGGGGGAAGAAAGAAAAATAGAAAGAACAAAACCAAAATAAGAACAAGAAGATGAAGGGAAAACAAAGAAGGAATAAACTGCTGAAAGCAAAAATGATATCGTTGAAAAGGAAGAAAGCTGCTTAAACCAAAGGCATGAGAGCATCTCCAACAGCCGCGCGATTTTAGCGCTGCGCTGAAAAAGTCGCCTTTTTTGTGCGCGCAGCCGTTCAAGACGCTCCAGCGGACGTGCAAAAAACGCGAGCGCGACATAGTTGGTTCAGCGCGCGGAGAAAAACGGCATCGCGCGCCCGCTCCCGCACGCTGGACACTCGCGCGCCCGCGACCCACTTCCGCCACCCTCTCCGGCAGCCCCGCCCGCTTTGTCGCCGGTGAAATTCGACCGATGGAAGGTCGCGCCGACGTCCCCCCAACCCCTCGCTACACCCGCGCCCCCTCTGCCGCCGCTGCCGCCGCAAACCCTAGTGCGGGGTCGAGCTTCGGTTTCACCGCCTCCGGCCCTCCTCCAAGCACCGGTCTCGTGCGCGGCCTTTTCATGGCGCCACGGACGACCTCGACGGGTGGCGTCCCGCCGGCGCTCGCTGTGTAACCACGTGGCTCCCTCTCCAAGCGACCAAATGCGGCGGGGGCGAAGGCGGGAAGGGTGTCCAGGAAGAAGAACAAAGCGGCGGACGACTCTTCTAGGCGGCCGAGGAAGAAGCCCGCAGGGCGTGTGGCGGATGCGGCGCCGACCGGAGCGCCGGCGAGCTTGCTAGTTGCGCCGACGGCCGATGCGCACAAGGTGTTTGATGAAATGCCCACAAGGTATGATTCACTCCCCTTTTTTCGTTGTTGTTTTTGCATGAATGAATACATATGGACATCTTAGTTTTCTTGTACATATTTTGGACTTGGTTGGATGATGATGTCGCATGATTTTCGATGTGCCGTGTAATTGAACTATGCTATTTTTTTATTTTGCATATTTGTTTATGTTTGAAACATCATATTGTCTCAAAAGGGACATGTTGCAAGCGACGGCTGCTCACACGCGCAGTAAGCCTGTAAGTTAGAGCGCCTGTTGAAGTTACTCGCGCGCGCCATATTTTGCAGCGGCCGCTGGAGCCAGCGCCCTGCCGCGCGCAAAAAACAGCTATTTCCGCGTGCAAAAAGGTTTTAGCGTGCCGCGTGGTTGCGCGCCTGTTGGAGATGCTGAAGAGCAATTATATGGGTTTTGGCTCCCTGGAGCATATGTTCCCGGATGTGTAGTAAATTCAGAAAAATAGGTAAACAAAATAAAAAAAATTATGACATTCGTGTTAGTGCCACAAGCCAATTTCTTTTTGTGGTGTTCGTGTTAGTGCCACAAGCAAAACAATATTTTTTTTGTGATGTTCGTGTTAGCCCACAAGCAAAACAACATTTTTTTTGTGATGTTCGTGTTAGTGCCACAAGACAAATTTCATTCAAAATAGAGCAGTAGTGTTTCGTTGGTGGAAAAAAAATTAGGGTGACATTTGGTCGCCAATTTTTTTTGCACAACCCGAAATGCTTAACCTTTTTGCCTCAAAATTTGCAAGTAACATTTGGATGTGACTAAGATCACATAAATTTTTTGTCTTGATTTTTATGACATTTGAAAAATTATTTTTGGGCTCGGGAGCATGTGCTCCCGGGAGCCAGATTCAATTTCCGAGTACTGGGCCATTATATACCCCTTGGGCAATTGAGCAATTATTTTGTGCACCAGGCCCATAATAGGGTTTGTCGTTGCAAAGGAATCTCATGGCGGACGTGGAGTTTCTACACTCAGGAGCAAATGCTCCTGGTGTGAACAGTAAAATAAAAAAATCAGAAAAATGTCAAAAAATTCTGAATTTTTTTGTGGCATACTTATACAAATGTTTGTTGTGCACGTAAAATTTCACCACGAAATCACATTGGTGGAAGGTGTGATAAAAAACAAAATTGATGCTCTGAAAATGTTACTTACAAAAGCATTTTGGAGCTCTGATTTTGTTTTTCTCGGCATGACTTCAACAAATGTGATTTCGTGATGAAAATTTTCATGCACAAGAAACACTTGTGAAAGTATGTCACAAAAAAATTCAGAATTTTTTGAATTTTTTTGATTTTACTGTTCACTCCAGGAGCATTTGCTCCTGGGTGTAGAATGGTACTTTCGTCTCATGGTTGTATATATAAATAGTACTCCCTCCGTACCGGTACATAAGTCATCTTGCGAAAATCGAATAATCTCAAAACACTTAGGCATGGTGCATTAATTCCCCCCTCGTTTATTATTTCTTGATATGAATAAAGAAATTAACCAATAAAAGAGATGGGGTCTGTACATTTTAATAACTTGAGACTACTTAGCATGGCATGCAGTGGTCAGTTTATTGCATGCAATGGTATTAATTTGCAAATAAACATTAACTTCTCTCGTTTCCCCTTCGTCTTGGTCGCGGTGGACAACGTAGGATGACTTATGCACCGTTATAGAGGGAGTAGCATTTTGCTATATACAGTAAGGAGAGACATGTGGACCAAAGGTTGCCCCATAGTTTTGAGGGGCTTTACACTAGTAACCTTTGTAGGAAGCATCATCTTGTGAGAACGGATATTAGACCTCCTCCAATGCAAAGGTGCTTAGATGAGGTGCTAAGTATATTAAATGTCTTAGCAACTCAAGTCCCCAATGCAAAAGTGCTAAGTTTTTGGGTGCTAAGCTTCATGCATTTAATTAGTTATAGACTCAGAATTGTGCTTCCACCTAGGTATACGTGCTTAGAATCGTTTCTTCCTGGGGTCACCATACTACTCTCTCTTCTTAACTAGAACACCACATTAGATTTTTTGCTTAGTTGGCAACCTTAGCACATGTACAAGGTGGAGCATTGGGAGGGGCCTTACAAGGCATACCTAATAATGCTACCCCCCCAATGGAATGATTTTCTATGGAGATTAATTACGGATTGAGGTGGAGGCATTTCGTTGGCTAGGAGTGGGCCCTACGATGAAATTGAGGGATTACTACGATTAGGTTAGGAAATCACGATGTGAAGTTAATGACGTAGTCTGCAACTCGTGAGTTTAGCAATTTCTGTCATATTTACAGGGTTGGTCCGACAAATTCCGAGGCCCCATGACATACTTTAAAATTGGGCCTACCTCATTAATATCTATGTAAATATAATTACAATAATTGAAAGCACAAGTGCTCCGTAGGTGATTTTGGTAATTAATGTCAACATATCTCTTGTTGAACTAATTGTTGGAAATATGCCCTAGAGGCAATAATAAAATGATTATTATTATATTTCTTTGTTCATGATAATTGTCTATTGTTCATGCTATAATTGTATTAACCGAAAACAGTG
The DNA here is from genome assembly GCF_018294505.1 of Triticum aestivum. Taxonomy (NCBI): domain Eukaryota; kingdom Viridiplantae; phylum Streptophyta; class Magnoliopsida; order Poales; family Poaceae; genus Triticum; species Triticum aestivum. The sequence continues at coordinate 679,151,780 of NC_057798.1, read as the reverse complement.
ATACATGTGTGAATACATAGACCACAACATGTCCATAGTGAGCCTCTAGTTGGCTAGCTCGTTGATCAACAAATAGTCATGGTTTCCTGACTATGGACATTGGATGTCATTGATAATGGGATCACATCATTAGGAGAATGATGTGATGGACAAGACCCAATCCTAAGCATAGCACAAGATCGTGTAGTTCGTTTTCTAAAGCTTTTCTAATGTCAAGTATCAGTTTCTTAGACCATGAGATTGTGTAACTCCTGGATACCATAGGAGTGCTTTGGGTGTACCAAACGTCACAACGTAATTGGGTGACTATAAAGGTACACTATAGGTATCTCCGAAAGTGTCTGTTGGCTTGACACGAATCGAGACTGGGATTTGTCACTCCGTATGACGGAGAGGTATCTCTAGGCCCACTCGGTAATGCATCATCATAATGAGCTCAATGTGACCAAGTGGTTGGTCACGGGATCATGCATTACGTAACGAGTAAAGTGTCTTGCCAGTAACGAGATTGAATGAGGTATTGGGATGCCAATGATCGAATCTCGGGCAAGTAATGTACCGATTGACAAAGGGAATTGTATACGGGATTACTTGAATCCTCGACATCGTGGTTCATCCGATGAGATCATCGTGGAACATGTGGGAGCCAACATGGGTATCCATATCCCGCTGTTGGTTATTGACCGGAGAGCCATCTCGGTCATATCTGTGTGATTCCCGAACCCGTAGGGTCTACACACTTAAGGTTCGGTGACGCTACGGTTATTAGGAAGACTTCTATGTGATTACCGAATGTTGTTCGGAGTCCCGGATGAGATCCCGGACTTCACGAGGAGTTCCGGAATGGTCCGGAGGTGAAGATTTATATATGGGAAGTTGTAATACGGTCACCGGAAAGTTTCGGGGGCATACCGGTATTGTACCGGGGCCACCGGAAGGGTTTCGGGGGTCCACCGGGAGGGGCCACCTCTCCCGGAGGGTCTCATGGGCCGTAGTGGGAAGGGAACCAGCCCTTAGAGGGCTGGGCGCACCCCCCACCCTTGGTCCCATGCGCCTAGGGTTGGGGGGGAACCCTAAGGGGGGCGCCCCCCTTGCTTGGGGGGCAAGACTTCCCCCCTTGGCCGCCCCCCTCTAGATCTCATCTAGAGGGGGCCAGCCCCCTTCCTCCTCCCCCTATAAATAGAGGGGAGAGGGGAGGGCTGCACACACACCTCAAAGGCGCAGCCCCTCCCCTCCCCAACACCTCTTCTCCTCTACAGAAGCTTGGCAAAGCCCTGCCGGAGTGCTGCCTCTCCATCACCACCACGCCATCCTGCTGCTGCTGGAGCTTTCTTCCTCAACCTCTACCTCCTCCTTGCTGGATCAAGGCGCGGGAGACGTCTCCGCTCCGTACGTGTGTTGAACGCGGCGGTGCCGTCTGTTCGGCGCTAGGATCATCGGTGATTTGGATCACGACGAGTACGACCCCATCAACCCCGTTCTCTTGAACGCTTCCGCTCGGGATCTACAAGGGTATGTAGATGCACTCCTATCTCTCTCGTTGCTAGATGACTCCATAGATTGATCTTGGTGATGCGTAGAATTTTTTTTATTTTCTGCAACGATCTCCAACATTGGCATCATGAGCTAGGTCTATGCGTAGTTTCTATGCACGAGTAGAACACAATTTTGTTGTGGGTGTAGATTTTGTCAATTTACTTTCCACTACTAGTCTTATCTTGTTTCAGCGGCATCGTGGGATGAAGCAGCCCAGACCGACCTTACACGTACGCTTACGTGAGACAGGTTCCACCGACTGACTTGCACTAGTTGCATAAGGTGGCTAGCGGGTTGTCAGTGTCAAAACCGGCGGATCTCGGGTAGGGGGTCCTGATCTGTGCGTCTATGCTGATGGTAACAAGAAGCGAGGGACACAATGTTTACCCAGGTTCGGGCCCTCTCAATGGAGGTAAAACCCTACTTCCTGCTTGATTAATATTGAAGATATGGGTAGTACAAGAGTAGATCTACCACGAGATCGTAGAGGCTAAACCCTAAGAGCTAGCCTATGATGGTATGATTGTAATTGTGATCGGCCTTCTAAGGACCAACCTCTCCGGTTTATATAGACACCGGAGAGGGCTAGGGTTTACAAGGAGTCGGTTACAAGGAAGGAAACACAATATCCGGATCGCCAAGCTTGCCTTCCACGCAGAGGAGAGTCCCATCCGGACACGGGCCGAAGTCTTGAGTCTTGTATCTTCACGCTTCAATAGTCCGGATGATGTATATAGTCCAGATACCCCCTAATCCAGGACTCCCTCATTAGCCCTTGAACTAGGCTTCAATGACGATGAGTCCGGTGCGCAGTCTTGTCTTCGGCATTGCAAGGTGGGTTCCTTCTCCGAATACTCCAAAGTAATTATCGAACACCTCAACCGTGTCCGGATCCGCAAAATGATCCTCACATATCGCCGTAGAGAGAATGATATTTCACAAATGCAATCTACTAGCAACTTTCTAGACAGCGTGACATGTCATCAAGGTCGAGTCATTATTCGAACCGTTTTCCTACAACCAGCCACAGCGCATATTGCGAGGCGGTTGCCTTGACACGTCTTGTCAAAGCAGAGATCGTGTCCCCTTATCACAGGATTCTCATCAATACGGGTATGGGTAATCCCACCACGCCATCAATCGTGGCGCTTGGGAGGTGAGTGATTCCCAACGGGCAAGTGGGGAGGCGCACCGCTTCCGTCGCCTCTATAAAGGGATAAGAGTTCCCCATTTTTACCCACGCCTTCTTCCTCCTTTGCCCACTCTTGACCCCTCGAGCTCCAGCACCCTAGTCCAAGTTTTCTCCGCACAGCTAAACATGTCCGGAGGAGGAGGCAAGTGGGTGGCTTCCACCGTGAAGGAGAAGAATATCGCGAATCTTCAGGCGGCCGGATACTTGGCCGCAGACATAGTGCACCGGCTACCAGACGACGGGTAGGTCATTCCAACCCCAGGACCCCACGAGAGGGTCATGTTTCTTGCCCACTTCATCCATGGACTGGGGTTTCCACTTCACCCCTTCGTCCACGGGCTCATGTTCTACTACGGGCTAGATTTCCATGATCTAGAACCGAACTTCATCCTCAACATCTCGGAGTTCATCGTCGTATGCGAGGCCTTCCTCCGCATCAAGCCTCATTTCGGCTTGTGGCTGCAAATCTTCTGCGTGAAGCCGAAGATTGTGAGCGGCCAACAAGCGGAGTGCGGAGGAGCCATGGTGGGCAAGATGCCTAACGTCACCTGGCTTGACGGCTCCTTTACGGAAACCATGAAGGGGTGGCAGTCGAGGTGGTTCTACATCACCGAGCCGCGCGACGCCAACTGGGCGGCGGCCCCCGAGTTCCGATCTGGAACCCCCATGCGGCTCACCTCCTGGGAAAAGAGGGGACTGTCCTGGGGCGAATCTACAGAGCTGACCGGACTCCAAATCTGCATTAAGAGCATGAAGGACAAGAACATCAAGCTTGTCAACGTGATCCAGGTCATGCTCGTTCACCGGATTCTGTCGTGCCAAAGGCGGGCATTCAATCTGTGGGAGTTCGACCCGGCTCTACACCAGACGCTTCAGAGGCTCTATGGTATGAAGCACAAAAGCGCGTGGAAGGCGTTGTTCATGGCCTCCAAAGTACCTCCTCCCACATCCAAGGACCGTGGGCTCCACACCGCGCGGCCTCCTAGTCAGGTGAGTTCTCAGGCTACCACCGGATTCGGTTCTTCCCAATATATTCATGGGGGAGCCTTAAGTAATTGTGCATATTTGTTCAGGATTATGTGGAGACAGTGGAGCAGATTGACTGTCCGGCTCCACTGCCAGAAAGCCCAGCTAATGCTGTCCTGACGGAGATGCTGGTCCCGGCGCCCTACAAGGTGCCGGAGAAGAAGGCCGATAAGAAGGCCCCGGGGATCCGAAAGGGTCTCCAACGTAAGGTTGCGCCAGAAGCCTCGTCCGAAGATGGCGAGGCACACTCCTCCCCCGAAGGGGAGGAAGAAGAAGAAGGGACCACCCCACCCGGAGAGGGTGAGGGGCCCGAGAAGGTGGACCAGGGGGCCAGAAAAGGCCCTCGGTGCAAGTCCGTCATACCCATGTCATCTGATGACGACGAGACAGATTCCTCCCGCGGAGGCGGGGGAAGCAAGAAGAAACTCTACCTCCCCGCACTGGGTAGGAGAAAAGGAGGAAAGTCGCCCCGGAGGGGGAGGCTGGGTCATCCAAGAAGGGAAAGGTGTCTCTTCCGGACTACTCCGCCACGGCCGCCCATAGAGAGGAGGGGTGGCTGCCTAGGGGGAAGCCCCTAGCGCGATCGTAAGTATCCGCACCCTGTAATGACTTTACTTCACAGTCTTTTTATAACGCCGAACGTATATGCAGTCCGGCCAGGGTTCATCCCGAGGTATCTTCTTCGGATGGATCCCTGAGAGATTCGGAGATGAACTCGCTCCCGACGCCCACCATTCCTCAACCCGCGAATGACACAGAGGTGTTGTCCTGAAGGCTCCCAGAGCGGGGGAGGTGATTCTGGAGACGCCCCAAGGCGGAATTCCAGATGTCGGACACGCGGGGTTGAAGATCCCCGCGGATCATGTCGGTAAGAGCCATAGTAGGCCGGGCTCTTAGCCGAACACTGTTCCGGAGCCTTTAGTGGTTCCAGACTCAGGCGGGCAGCCCCTCGTTAGGGAGGGTGAGCCGTCTGTGTCGAGGACTTCCGTTGCGCCCGAGGCACCGGATTGTCTGTTGGAAGCGCTTCGCGGCGCTTCCATGGATGAAGAGCACCGTACTCTTATGAGTGCGATGATTCAGAAGGTTTCGTCCGCCAAGAGCAGGCTAACCGAAGCTTGCACCAGCCTCCTGACAGGCTTTGAGGTAAGTAAAAAATATGTGAAATAACCACCCGATAGGTAGTAGCCCCTGATACTCCGTTTGGTGTTCGGAAAGAAAAACCAAACGGAGGGTAAATTATAATCCGCAGGAGTCTAATAATAAGTGTTAATGTGAATAACCAGGCTGTGCTGCTTGCCGCTGCTGTCCGCACAGCCGAGATCGCCGGACTAAAACGGGATCTGGAGCAGAAGCAGGGAGAGCTCGACCTCACGAAGAGGCAGCTCGAAGAGAGCAAAGGTGAGTAATTCCCCGCTCTCACATAATGAAGGGTATATAAAATTAGTTATTCTAACGACGAAGCGTCGTGATTTTGTAACAGGGGCCACCACCGAAGTGGCCTCTCTGAAGAAAGCGCTGTCCGAGGCCAAAGACAAGGCGGCCTTAGAACGCATAGAGCGCGAGAAGCAAGATGCCAGAGTGGGCAAGGTACAACAAGAGCTCCAGGAGCTCGGCAAAAAGTTTGAGTCCGTGGAGCATGAGCTTAAGGCAAAAGAGGCCGAGCTTGCGAAGGCCTTTGCTAGTATAAAAGACGCCAAGGCCGAAGCTGACAAGGCACAACAGGAAGTCCAGGAGGCCAAAAAGATAGCGGCGGGTAAGAAATTCTTTATGCAAAGCAAACATGTGGAGGAGGCATTTCTTTTACTTACTCGAGTTCGGAGCTCTCCAGGGGCATTCGCAGATCTGCCACGCAACGTATCAGATGCCGCGGAGTTCTATCGTGCCCAGGAGAGGAGCTCAACGGAGAAGATGTTCTGGTCCTAGTATGCTGGGGCCGAACATCCAATGCCTCTGAGTGACCAACTGAAGAAGTTGGTCGAACTCCACAGGGCGGCCGAAACGGCTATGAAAGATTTCATAGTCCGGATGTGGCCTGGTGAGCCCCTGCCGGCTAGCTACTTTAGCCTTATCAAGCGGATGGTGAATGCCTGTCCGCGGTTCGAAGTCATCAAGCGATCCATTTGCATTGAGGGTGCCCGCCGGGTCTTTGCCTGCGCGAAGGTGCATTGGGGCAAGCTAGATGTGGAGAAGCTGGTGAAGGACGGGCCGCCGGAGGGCAAGATGCATCGCTATCCGGAGAAGTATTACGATGGCGTTATGAAGGGTGCTCATCTCGTGGCCGATGAATGTACCAAGGACACAATTTTAGAATGAATTCACTTCTGTCATGTTTGTAATTTAAGGACGAAGTTACTTGCGCTATGTAGCGCTTTTGTTATTTAAAATATTACCTTCTGTGCGGTTGTTTATAAAATTCTGAAAGTAGGCCAGTCGTCGGCTTCCGCCCCCACGTAATTAGTACTGGGGTGTTCGTGGAAACCCGGACACTCTTTATCCAAATGTTTGGTCCCTTAAGGAGGTGTCTGGCGCAGCGAACAAGGCAATCAGACTATGCGGCTTTATAACTTTCAATTAGCCATAGAAGTCTACAATTTTAAATTTCGGCGAAGCCCCTAGAATCCGGAAGGCTGAATTGGGGCGCTATATATGCCTAGATCGGACGAAGCCGATTTATCGCCTAAAGCGGAAAAATCTTTAAGGATTTTAAGACCTGTCGAATAGCGACCAGCTCTCGCCACATCATGCCGGTCAGTTTTCGGCTTTCTCTACTAAGGTGCTCGTCCGGAAGAACCGGGACACAATCGCAGTAGTTCTCCCTACGCTACCTTAGCCGATATAATGGAACGTAAGGTACCAAAACAAGGGAGCCGGGTTATCCCAACTGTAGACCCAAGACATGATTTGGAGCTGATGCATATAGTGCTATAAGTTCGGGGTGCCGCACTGTTGAAAGTTTTCGGACTTGACTTGCCATATTATGGGGCGCCATCAGAAGCCCCTGGCAAACTGAACGTACCAAGGTGTACGGATGCAATATCAAATAAACATTTTGCAAGAAAAAATGCTCAAATGAGACTGATAAGCTGACGCTATATGTGATCTCCCATTGATGAATAATACGTTTAAGCGTATGTTTACAATGAATGCATTAAGCGGAGATAAATAGGACTATTTGACATGTCCTATCCAGGGGCAGGTCACGTATAGATAGATAAAACAGGTATAACGATCGTAAATAGATTCCACCTGGGTGTTTCCTTCTGTGTGCAAAGCTTGTTGCCTCCTTGGTTTTCTATCCTATGTAAGTCCGGCAATCCGGCTCTTCTAAAGAGGCTGCACTAAAGCAATGTCCTGAAAGGTAAAAGGGAAAGATTATGAAGGTATGTTGCGGTGATACCGCACCGTTGACTGAGTCACTGCTGCGCCTCCTCCTGTGCCCATGGTATTTTGAGTGCGTAATTGTGTATGCGTGGCACGAATGCTGCTTTATTGGGGTGTGAGTGGAGGCCGGACTACTAATCGCGCTCTTGGCATGCCTGATGATCCTGTTGCGGGGTGCTCCGGACTCGCTTGACGGTGCTTGAGGTTGTCGTCGCCAGATTGGTGGTTTGCCGGAGGAGGCCGCATTGTACCTCTGCCGCGAGGGCTGCAGTATGCTCTTCTATGCGGAGAGAGCGGTCCATGTTTCCGTTGACTGTTATCACCCCGCATGGGCCTGGCATCTTGAGCTTGAGGTATGCATAGTGTGGTACCACATTGAATCTAGCGAATGCGGTTCGTCTGAGCAGTGCGTGGTAACCACTACAGAAAGGGACGATATCAAAGATTAACTCTTCGCTTCGGAAGTTGTCCGGAGATCCGAAGACCACTTCCAATGTTATAGAGCCCGTACAGCGGGCCTCTACTCCAGGAATTACACCTTTAAAGGTGGTTTTGGTGGGCTTGATCCTTGAGGGGTTGATGCCCATTTTGTGGACTGTGTCTTGATAAAGCAGGTTCAGGCTGCTGCCGCCGTCCATAAGGACTCACGTGAGGTGGAATCCGTCGATGATTGGGTCAAAGACCAATGCGGCTGAGCCGCCGTGACAGATGCTAGTAGGATGATCCCTACGATCAAAGGTGATCAGACCATGGATTGAACTTGGGGGGCGACTGGCTCCATCGCGTAGACGTCCCGTAGTGCTCGCTTCCGTTCCCGCTAGGGGATGTGAGTGGCGTAGATCATGTTGACCGTTTTCACCTAGGGGGTGGATTTCTTCTGTCCCCCCGTGTTCGGACACTGGGGCTCCTCGTCATCGTTGCTGTGCAGTCGCTTGTCCTTGTTTTCGGCATTTATTTTGCCGGCCTGTTTGAATACCCAGTAGTCTCTGTTGGTGTGGTTAGCTGGCTTGTCCGGGGTGCCATGAATTTGGCACGAGCGCTCCAGTATACGGTCCAGACTGGACGGTCCCTGATTGTTTCTTTTGAACGGCTTCTTCCGCTCACCGGACTTGGATCCGCTGAATCCGGCATTTACTGCCGTGTCTTCAGTGTTGTCGCCGTTGTTCCGTCGCTTATGTCTGTTGCGTCATGGCTTGCCGTTACTGTCGCGGACATCCGACATGCTGGAATGTGGCGTGGTGCCGCTGCGAGCCAACCAGCTGTCCTCGCCCGCGCAAAAGCGGGTCATTAATGTTGTGAGAGCTGCCATGGACTTGGGTTTTTCCTGGCCGAGGTGTCGAGCGAGCCACTCGTCATGGATATTATGCTTAAAAGCCACCAGGGCTTTGGCGTCCGGACAATTGACTATTTGGTTCTTTTTAGTTAGGAACCGGGTCCAGAATTTCCTGGCTGACTCTCCGGCTGTTGAGTAATGTGGCTCAAGTCATCGGCGTCCGGTGGTCGCACATATGTGCCCTGGAAGTTGTCGAGGAATGCGTCTTCCAGGTTTTCCCAACTGCCAATTGAATTTGCTGGCAGGCTGTTTAGCCAATGTCGGGCTGGTCCTTTGAGCTTAAGGGGAAGATACTTGATGGCGTGTAGATTGTCTCCGCGGGCCATGTGAATGTGGAGAAGGAAATCTTCGATCCACACTGCGGGGTCTGTTGTGCCATCGTATGATTCGATGTTTATGGGTTGGAACCCTTCTGGGAATTCATGATCCATCACTTCGTCAGGGAAGCAGAGGGGGTGTGCGGCGCCTCTGTGCCGGGCTATGTGGCTACGTAGTTAGAATTGGTCTGGGTTGCTGTGTTCGGCCCAGCCGGACTTGTTGATAGTGTATCCGGCGTGACAGTCATCGTCACGCGCTGGGGCGCGCCCCCGCGATCCGTAGATCGATCTTGGCTGTCCTGCTCTGTTTTCCAGTATATCTTGCAGGTCCTTCCTGTTACCCCAGGCCATAGTGTATTGGCGTGGGGGTGCGGGCTGGTATTCGGGCTGATATCCCATTTTATCCCGGCCACGGGGTGGCCGGTCAGCCGTTTGGCGCTCGAGTCTGTATTCCTCGGCTGCCAGGACTTCAGTCCATCTATCTGTGAGCAGGTCTTGATTAGCTTGGAGTTGCTGCTGCTTCTTCTTCAGGCTCCTCGCAGTGGCAATAAGCCGGCGCTTGAAGCGCTCCTGCTCCACGGGATCCTCGGGCACGCCGAATTCGTCGTCGCCGAGGCTAATCTCGTCTTCGGAGGGGGGAATATAGTTGTCCTCCTCCGGATATCCGTCAGTCGCCTGTTCGCCTGGGCTGACCTGCTCATCTTCCTGTTCGGCATGCTCGAAGGCGGGCTGGTCAGGGTTGTATTCCTCTTCGGCACCATCCGGATTGCTTTCATCTCCGGGGCCGGTATTGCTGTGGCGTGGCTTGGAGCAGCGCCGACGACGCCCATGCTTTGCTTTTCTCCCTGAGGGGTTATCCTCCATTGCCTCGTCGCCATTGGTTTCCTTCGGAGTGTCCACCATGTATATATCGTATGAGGAGGTGGACGTCCACCGCCCTGTGAGCGGTGGCTCATGTACTTCTCCTGCATCATCGTCCATACCGTCGATGTCTTCGGAGTTGAAGTCAAGCACGTCGATTAAATCATCGACCGTGGCAATGAAGTGGGTGGTGGGTGGGCAGCGAATTCCTTCGTCGCCTACTTCCCACTCAAGCCGGACATAGTTCAGCCCAGAGTCTCTTGACAAGAGAGGGACTTTAATGAGTTCAGCATGTCGCCAAAGGGCGAGTGCTGGAAGATATCCGCAACGGTAAACTCCATTACCGAAGCCCAACCTGGCTCGGCTGGCTCGAGGGTGTGCGGACCGGAACCAACAACCGGATACGAGTCCGGGGGCCCGGGGTTACAGGCTTCCACAGAGGTGAGACATGTATTCGGCTGCACCGCCGATGAGTGTGTGGTCTGCGGGGCGGGGTCCACCCCTCCGTCCTTAGGCAACGCCACCTGCTCCGGATTTAGATCCAAGGCTTTTACTGAAGGGGTGATATCCCGAGCATCGTCCGACGGCAGGTCTTAGCCGTGCTCATCATGACTGTTCGGTGCTCCTAGCGCAGGCCCAAATCCGTCGAAGATCAAGTCTCCGCGAATATCTGTCGTGTAGTTGAAGTTTCCGAACCTGACCTGGTGGCCAGGGGCGTAGCTATCGATCTGCTCCAGATGGCCAAGCAAATTGGCCTGCAGTGCGAAGCCGCCGAACACGAAGATCTATCCGGGGAGAAAAGTCTCCCCCTGGACCGTGTTGTTGACGATTGAAGGCGCCATCAGAACCTGCAGTGATGACACAGAGGAACTCTCAATGAAAGCACCAATTTCGGTGTCAAAACCAGCGGATCTCGGGTAGGGGGTCCCGATCTGTGCATCTAGATTGATGTTAACAAGAAGCGAGGGACACAATGTTTACCCAGGTTCGGGCCCTCTCGATGGAGGTAAAACTCTACTTCCTGCTTGATTAATACTGAAGATATGGGTAGTACAAGAGTAGATCTACCACGAGATCATAGAGGCTAAACCCTAAGAGCTAGCCTCTGATGGTATGATTGTAATTGTAATCGGCCTTCTAAGGACCAACCTCTCCGGTTTATATAAACACCGGAGAGGGCTAGGGTTTACAAGGAGTAGGTTACAAGGAAGGAAACACAATATCTGGATCGCCAAGCTTGCCTTCCATGCAAAGGAGAGTCCCATCCGGACACGGGTCGAAGTCTTGAGTCTTGTACCTTCACACTTCAATAGTCCGGACGATGCATACAGTCCGGCTGTCCGGATACCCCCTAATCCAGGACTCCCTCACGGGTGTCTTTCTCTCCCACTTTAGTCGGATCGGATTCAATGAAAAGGGTCCTTATGACGGGTAAATAGAAATTGGCATATCACGTTGTGGTATTGGCGTAGGTAAGAAACGTGTTGGGGAACATAGCAGAAATTCAAAATTTTCCTACGAGTCACCAAGATCTATCTATGGAGAGACTAGCAACAAGAGAGAGAGGAGTGCATCTACATACCCTTGTAGATCGCTAAGCGGAAGCGTTCAAGAGAACGGGGTTGAAGGAGTCGTACTCGTCGTGATCCAAATCACCGGAGATCCTAGTGCCGAACGGACGACACCTCCGCGTTCAACACACATGCAGCCCGGTGACGTCACCCACGCCTTGATCCATCAAGGAGAGAGGGAGAGGTTGGGGAAGACTCCGTCCAGCAGCAGCACAATGGCGTGGTGGTGATGGAGGAGCGTGGCACTCCAGCAGGGCTTCGCCAAGCACCGCGAGAGATGAGGAGGAAGAGAGGTAGGGCTGCGCCAGGGAGAGGTCAAAACTCATGTGTTTGCAGCCCCAAATACCTCAAGTATATATAGGGGAGAAGGAGGGGGTGCGCCCCCCTTTAGGGTTCCCACCCCAAGGGGTGCGGCAGCCCTAGATCCCATCTAGGGTGCGGCCAAGGGGGGAGAGGGGGGAAACTTGCCCCCCAAGTAAGGTGGAAGCGCCCCCTCCCCAAACCGTAGGCACCTTGGGCCCTAGTGGGGGGGGCGCACCAGCCCACCTGGGGCTGGTCCCCTCCCATACTTGGCCCATGCAGCCCTCTGGGGCCAGTGGCCCCACTTGGTGGACCCCCGGAACCCTCCCGGTGGTCCCGGTACATTACCAATAACACCCGAAACTTTTCCGGTGACCAAAACAGAACTTCGCATATATAAATCTTTACCTCCGGATCATTCCGGAACTCCTCATGACATCCGGGATCTCATCCAGGACTCCGAACAACATTCGGTAACCACGTATATCTATTCCCTATAACCCTAGCGTCATCAAACATTAAGTGTGTAGACCCTACGGGTTCGGGAACCATGCAGACATGACCGAGAAGTTCTCCGGTCAATAACCAACAGCGGGATCTGGATACCCATGTTGGATCCCACATGTTCCACGATGATCTCATTGGATGAACCATGATGTCGAGGAATCAATCAATCCCGTATTCAATTCCCTTTGTTTAGCGGTATTGTACTTGCTCGAGATTCGATCGTCGGTATACCGATACCTTGTTCAATCTCGTTATCGGTGAGTCTCTTTACTCGTTCCGTAACACATCATCCCATGATCAACCCCTTGGTCACATTGTGCACATTATGATGATGTCCTACCGAGTGGGCCCAGAGATACCTCTCTCTTACACGGAGTGACAAATCCCAGTCTCGATTCGTGCCAACCCAACAGACACTTTCGGAGATACCCGTAGTGCACCTTTATAGCCACCCAGTTATGTTGTGACGTTTGGTACACCCAAAGCATTCCTACGGTATCCGGGAGTTGCACAATCTCATGGTCTAAGGAAATGAAACTTGACATTAGAAAAGCTCTAGCATACGAACTACACAATCTTTGTGCTAGGCTTAGAATTGGGTCTTGTCCATCACATCATTCTACTAATGATGTGATCCCGTTATCAACGACATCCAATGTCCATGGTCAGGAAACCGTAACCATCTATTGATCAACGAGCTAGTCAACTAGAGGCTTACTAGGGACATGGTGTTGTCTATGTACCCACACATGTATCTGAGTTTCCTATCAATACAATTATAGCATGGATAATAAACGATTATCATGAACAAGGAAATATAATAATAATAACTAATTTATTATTGCCTCTAGGGCATATTTCCAACAGTCTCCCACTTGCACTAGAGTCAATAATCTAGTTCACATCGCCATGTGATTAACATTGACAGGTCACATCACCATGTGACCAACATCCAAAGAGTTTACTAGTGTCACTAAACTAGTTCACATCACCATGTGATTAAGACTCAATGAGTTCTGGGGTTTGATCATGTTTTGCTTGTGAGAGAGGTTTTAGTCAACGGGTCTGCAACATTCAAATCCGTATGTATTTTGCAATTCTCTATGTCATATTGTAAATGCTGCTTCCACGCTCCACTTGGAGCTATTCCAAAAGGTTGCTCCACTATACGTATCCGGTTTGCTACTCAGAGTCATTAGGATAGGTGTTAAAGCTTGCATCTACGTAACCCTTTACGCCGAACTCTTTATCACCTCCATAATCGAGAAACATGTCCTTATTTACTCCAAGGACAATTTTGACCGCTGTCCAATGATCCATTCCTGGATCATTCTTGTACCCCTTGTCTAACTCATGGCAAGGCACACTTCCGGTGCGGTACACAGTACAACATACTATAGAGCCTACGTCTGAAGCATAGGGGACGACCTTCGTCCTTTCTCTCTCTCTTCTGTCATGGTCAAGCTTTAACTCTTAACTTCATACCTTACAACTCAGGCAAGAACTCCTTCTTTGACTGATCCATCTTGAACACCTTCAAGATCATGTCAAGGTATGTGCTCATTTGAAAGTACCATTTAGCGTTTTTTGATCTATCCTCATAGATCTTGATCCTCAATGTTCAAGTAGCTTAATCCAGGTTTTCCATTGAAAAACACCTTTCAAATAACCCTGTATGCTTTCCAGAAATTCTACATCATTTCTGATCAACATTATGTCAACAACATATACTTATCAGAAATTCTATAGTGCTCCCACTCACTTCTTTGGAAATACAAGTTTCTCATAAACTTTGTATAAACCCAAAATCTTTGATCATCTCATCAAAGCGTACATTCCAACTCTGAGATGCTTACTCCAGTCCTTAGAAGGATTGCTGGAGCTTTGCATATTTGTTAGCGTTCTTTGGGATTGACAAAACCTTCTGGTTGTATCACATACAACCTTTCCTCAAGGATGTCATCGAGGAAACAATGTTTTGACATCCTATCTGCAAGATTTCATAAATCATGCAGTAATTGCTAATATAATTCCAACAGACTCTTAGCATCGCTACGAGTGAGAAAGTCTCATCGTAGTCAACTCCTTGAACTTGTCGGAAAACATCTTAACGACAAGTCGAGCTTTCTTAATGGCGATACTTACCATCATTGTCTGTCTTCCTCTTAAAATCCATCTGTACACAACGGCCTTACGACCATCAAGTATTTCTTCCAAAGTCATGGATCCTCTCTCAGATTTTATTGCCTCGAGCCATTCATCAGAATCCGGGCCCACCATCGCTTCTCCATAGCTCGTAGGTTCATTGTTGTCTAGCAACATGACCTCTAAGACAGGATTGCGTACCACTCTGAAGTAGTACGTGTCCTTGTCAACCTACGAGGTCAGGTAGTGACTTGATCCGAAGCATCATGATCACTATCATCAGCTTCCACTTCAATTGGTGTAGATGCCACATGAACAACTTCATGTGCCCTGCTACACACTGGTTGAAGTGATGGTTCAATAACCTCATCAAGTCTCCACCATCCTCCCACTCAATTCTTTCGAGAGAAACTTTTCCTCGAGAAAGGACCCGTTTCTAGAAACAATTACTTTTGCTTCCGGATCTAAGATAGGAGGTATACCCAACTGTTTTGGGTGTCCTATGAAGATGCATTTTTATCCGCTTTGGGTTCGAGCTCATCAACCTGAAACTTTTTCACATAAGCGTCGCAGCCCCAAACTTTTAAGAAACGACAACTTAGGTTTCTCCAAACCATAGTTCAAACGGTGTCGTCTCAACGGAATTACGTGGTGCCCTATTAAAGTGAGTGCGGTTGTCTCTAATGCCTAACCCATGAACGATAGTGGTAATTCGATAAGATACATCATGGTACGCACTATATCCAATAGGGTGCAAATATGATGTTCGGACACACCATCACATTATGGTGTTCCAGGCGGTATTAATTGTGAAACAATTTCCACAATGTCTTAATTGCGTGCCAAAGCTCGTAACTCAGATACTCATCTCTATGATCATAGCATAGACATTTTATCCTCTTGTCACGATGATCTTCAACTTCACTCTGAAATTACTTGAACCATTCAATAATTCAGACTTGTGTTTCATCAAGTAAATATACTCAGTATCTACTTAAATCATCCGTGAAGTAAGAACATAACGATATTGACTGCATGCCTCAGCACTCATTGGACTGCACACATTAAAATATGTTACTTCCAACAAGTTGCTATCTTGTTCCATTTTACTGAAAATGAGGCTTTTCAGTCATCTTGCCCATGTGGTATGATTTGCATTTCTCAAGCGATTCAAAAACAAGTGAGTCCAAACGATCCATCTGCATGGAGTTTCTTCATGCGTATACACTAATAGACATGGCTCGCATGTCTCAAACTTTTCAAAAACGAGTGAGTCCAAAGATCCATCAACATGGAGCTTCTTCATGCGTTTTATACCAATATGACTTACATGGCAGTGCCACAAGTAAGTGGTACTATCATTACTATCTTATATCTTTTGGCATGAAAATGTGTATCACTACGATCGAGATTCAATGAACCATTCTTTTAGGTGCAAGACCATTGAAGGTATTATTCAAATAAATAGAGTAACCATTATTCTCCTTACATGAATAACCGTATTGCGATAGACATAATCCAATCATGTCTATGCTCAACGCAAACACCAAATAACAATTATTTAGGTTTAACACCAATCTCAATGGTAGATGGAGCAGGCGATGCTTGATCACATCAACCTTGTAAACACTTCCAACACACATCGTCATCTCACCTTTAGCTAGTCTCCGTTTATTCCGTAGCTCTTTTATTTCGAGTTACTAACACTTAGCAACCGAACCGGTATCTAATACCCTGGTGCTACTAGGAGTACTAGTAAAGTACACATTAACATAATGTATATTCAATATACTTCTATCGACCTCGCCAACCTTCTCATCTACTAAGTATCTAGGGTAATTCTGCTCCAGTGGTTGTTCCCCTTATTACAGAAGCACTTAGTCTCGGGTTTGGGTTCAACCTTGGGTTTCTTCACTGGAGCAGCAACTGATTTGTCGTTTCATGAAGTACCCCTTCTTGCCCTTGCCCTTCTTAAAACTAGTGGTTTCACTAACCATCAACAATTGATGCTCCTTCTTGATTTCTACATTTGCGGTGTCGAACATTGCGAATAGATCAAGGATCATCATATCTATCTCTGTTATGTTATAGTTCATCACGAAGCTCTAGTAGCTTGGTGGCAATGTCTTTGGAGAAACATCACTATCTCATCTGGAAGATCAACTCCCATTCGATTCAAGTGATTGTTGTACTCAGACAATCTGAGCACAAGCTCAAGATTGAGCTTTTCTCCCTTAGTTTGCAGGCTAAGAAAATCGTCGGAGGTCTTATACCTCTTGACGTGGGCACGAGCCTGAAATCCCAATTTCAGCCCTCGAAACATCTCATATGTTCTGCGACATTTCAAAAAATGCCTTCGGTGCCTCAATTCTAAACCATTTAACATTACCGAACTATCATGTAGTCATCAAAATGTGTATGTCAGATGTTCGCAACATCCACAGACCACGTTTGAGGTCCAGCACACCGAGCGGTGCATTAAGGACATAAGCCTTCTATTGTCCGCATAATTGCTACTGTCAACTTTCAACTATATTTTCTCTAGGAACATATCTAAAACAGTAGAACTAAAGCGCGAGCTACGACATAAGTTGCAAAAACCTTTTGACTATGTTCAGGATAAACAAGTTCATCTTATGAACTCCCACTAGATAGACATCCCTCTAGTCATCTAAGTGATTACATGATCCGAGTCAACTAGGCCGTGTCCGATCATCACGTGAGACGGACTAGTCATCATCGGTGAACATCTTCATGTTGATCGTATCTACTATACGACTCATGCTCGACCTTTCGGTCTCTTGTGTTCCGAGGCCATGTATGTACATGCTAGGCTCGTCAAGTCAACCTAAGTGTTTCGCATGTGTAAATCTGGCTTACACCCATTGTATGTGAACGTTAGAATCTATCACACCCGATCATCACGTGGTGCTTCGAAATGATGAACTTTCGCAACGGTGCACAGTTAGGGGGAACACTTTCTTGAAATTTTAATGAGGGATCATCTTATTTACTACCGTCGTTCTAAGCAAATAAGATGCATAAACATGATAAACATCACATGCAATCAAAAAGTGACATGATATGGCCAATATCATTTTGCTCCTTTTGATCTCCATCTTCGGGGCTCCACGATCATCATCGTCACCGGCATGACACCATGATCTCCATCATCGTGTCTTCATGAAGTTGTCTCGCCAACTATTACTTCTACTACTATGGCTACCGGATAGCAATAAAGTAAAGTAATTACATGGCGTTGTTCAATGACACGCAGGTCATACAATAAATTAAGACAACTCCTATGGCTCCTGCTGGTTGTCATACTCATCGACATGCAAGTCGTGATTCCTATTACAAGAACATGATCAATCTCATACATCACATATCATTCACCACATTCTTTTTGGCCATATCACATCACATAACATACCCTGCAAAAACAAGTTAGACGTCCTCTAATTGTTGTTTGCATGTTTTACGTGGCTGCTATGGGTTTCTAGCAAGAACGTTTCTTACCTACGCAAAATTCACAACGTGATATGTCAATTGATATTTACCCTTCATAAGGACCCTTTTCATCGAATCCAATCCGAGTAAAGTGGGAGAGACTGGCACCCACTAGCCACCTTATGCAACAAGTGCATGTCAGTCGGTGGAACCTGTCTCACGTAAGTGTACGTGTAAGGTCGGTCTAGGACGCTTCATCCCACAATACCGTCGAAACAAGATTGGACTAGTAACGGTAAGCATATTGAACAAAATCAACACCCACAACTACTTTGTGTTCTACTCGTGCAAAGAATCTATGCAATAGACCTAGCTCATGATGCCACTGTTGGGGAACGTAGCAGAAATTCAAAATTTTCCTATGAGTCACCAAAATTTATCTATGGAGAGACTAGCAACGAGAGAGAGGGGAGTGCATCTACATACCCTTGTAGATCGCTAAGCGGAAGCGTTCAAGAGAACGGGGTTGAAGGAGTCGTACTCGTCGTGATCCAAATCACCGGAGATCCTAGTGCCGAACGGACGACACCTCCGCGTTCAACACACGTGCAGCCCGGTGACGTCTCCCACGCCTTGAGCCAGCAAGGAGAGAGGGAGAGGTTGGGAAGACTCCGTCCAGCAGCAGCACAACAGCGTGGTGGTGATGGAGGAGCGTGGCACTCCAGCAGGGCTTCGCCAAGCACCGCGAGAGATGAGGAGGAAGAGAGGTAGGGCTGCGCCAGGGAGAGGTCAAAACTCACGTGTTTGCAGCCCCAAATACCTCAAGTATATATAGGGGAGACGGAGGGGGTGCGCCCCCCTTTAGGGTTCCCACCCCAAGGGGTGCGGCGGCCCTAGATCCCATATAGGGTGCGGCCAAGGGGGGAGAGGGGGAAACTTGCCCCCGAAGTAAGGTGCAAGCGCCCCCTCCCCAAACCCTAGGCGCCTTGGGCCCTAGTGGGGGGGGGCGCACCAGCCCACCTGGGGCTGGTCCCCTCCCACACTTGGCCCATGCAGGCCTCTGGGGCCGGTGGCCCCACTTGGTGGACCCCCGGGACCCTCCCGGTGGTCCCGGTACATTACCGATAACACCCAAAACTTTTCCGGTGACCAAAACAGGACTTCCCATATATAAATCTTTACCTCCGGATCATTCCTGAACTCCTCGTGATGTCCGGTATCTCATCCGGGACTTCGAACAACATTCGGTAACCACGTATATCTATTCCCTATAACCCTAGCGTCATCGAACCTTAAGTGTGTAGACCCTACGGGTTCGGGAACCATGCAGACATGACCGAGACGTTCTCCGGTCAATAACCAACAGCGGGATCTGGATACCCATGTTGTCTCCCACATGTTCCACTATGATCTCATCGGATGAACCACGATGTCGAGGAATCAATTAATCCCTTATTCAATTCCCTTTGTCTAGCGGTATTGTACTTGCCCGAGATTCAATCGTCGGTATACCGATACCTTGTTCAATCTCGTTACCGCTAAGTCTCTTTACTCGTTTCGTAACACATCATCCTGTGATCAACCCCTTGGTCACATTGTGCACATTATGATGATGTCATACCGAGTGGGCCCAGAGATACCTCTCCGTTACATGGAGTGACAAATCCCAGTCTCGATTCGTGCCAACCCAACAGACACTTTCGGAGATACCCGTAGTGCACCTTTATAGCCACCCAGTTACGTTGTGACGTTTGGTACACCCAAAGCATTCCTACGGTATCTGGGAGTTGCACAATCTCATGGTCTAAGGAAATGATACTTGACATTAGAAAAGCTCTAGCATACGAACTACACGATCTTTGTGGTAGGCTTAGGATTGGGTCTTGTCCATCACATCATTCTCCTAATGATGTGATCCCGTTATCAACAACATCCAATGTCCATGGTCAGGAAACCGTAACCATCTATTGATCAACGAGTTAGTCAACTAGAGGCTTACTAGGGACATAGTGTTGTCTATGTACCCACACATGTATCTGAGTTTCCTATCAATACAATTATAGCATGGATAATAAACGATTATCATGAACAAGGAAATATAATAATAATAACTAATTTATTATTTCCTCTAGGGCATATTTCCAACAAAACGTTCTTGCTAGAACCCTATAGCAGCCATGTAAAAACTTGCAACAACAATTAGAGGACGTCTAACTTGTTTTTGCAGCATATGCCTTGTGATCTGATATGGCCAAAAGGATGTGATGAATGAAATATATGTGATGTATGAGATTGAACATGTTCTTGTAATAGGAATCACGACTTGCATGTCGATGAGTATGACAACCGGCAGGAGCCATAGGAGTTGTCTCTATTTATTGTATGACCTGCGTGTCACTGAATAACGCCATGTAATTACTTTACTTCTTTGCTAAACCGTTAGCCATAGTAGTAGAAGTAATAGTTGGCGAGACAACTTCATGGAGACACGATGATGGAGATCATGGTGTCATGCCGGTGACTATGATGATCATGGCGCCCCGAAGATGGAGATCAAAGGAGCAAAATGATATTGGCCATATCATGTCACTATTTGATTGCATGTGATGTTTATCATGTTTTTGCATCTTATTTTCTTAGAAAGATGGTAGTAAATAAGATGATCCCTCATAACAATTTAAAGAAAGTGTTCTCCCTAACTGTGCACCGCTGTGTAAGTTCGTTGTTTCGAAGCACCACATGATGATCGGGTGTGATAGATCCTAACGTTCACATACAACAGGTGTAAGCCAGATTTACACATGCAAAACACTTAGGTTGACTTGATGAGCCTAGCATGTACAGACATGGCCTCGGAACACAAGAGACCGAAAGGTCGAGCATGAGTCATATAGAAGATACGATCAACATGGAGATGTTCACCGATGATGACTAGTCCGTCTCACGTGATGATCGGACATGGCCTAGTTGACTCGGATCGTGTATCACTTAGATGACTAGAGGGATGTCTATCTGAGTGGGAGTTCATTAAATAATTTGATTAGATGAACTTAATTATCATGAACTTAGTCTAAAAACTTTTGCAAAATGTCTTGTAGATCAAATGGCCCACGCTCATGTCAACCTCAACTTCAACGCGTTCCTAGAGAAAACCAAGCTGAAAGATGATGGCAGCAACTATACGGACTGGGTCCGGAACCTGAGGATCATGCTCATAGCTGCCAAGAAAGCATATGTCCTAGAAGCACCGCTAGGTGAAGCACCCGTCCCAGCGAACCAAGATGTTATGAACGCTTGGCAGTCGTGTGTTGATGATTACTCCCTCGTTCAGTGCGGCATGCTTTACAGCCTAGAACCGGGGCTCCAAAAGCGTTTTGAGCAACACGGAGCATATGAGATGTTCCAAGAGCTGAAAATGATTTTCCAAGCTCATGCCCGGGTCGAGAGATATGAAGTCTCTGACAAGTTCTACAGTTGTAAGATGGAGGAAAATAGTTCTGTCAGCGAGCACATACTCCAAATGTCTGGGTTGCACAACCACTTGTCCCAGCTGGACATTAACCTCCCGGATGAGGCGGTCATTGAATGAATCCTTCAGTCGCAACCACCTAGCTACAAGAGCTTTGTGATGAACTACAATATGCAGGGGATGGTGAAAACTATTCCTGAGGTATTTTCAATGCTGAAATCAACAGAGGTAGAAATCAAAAGGGAACATCAAGTGTTGATGGTCAATAAAACCACTAGTTTCAAGAAAGGCAAGGGTAAGAAGAACTTCAAGAAGGACGGCAAGGGAGTTGCCGCGCCCAGTAAACCAGTTACCGGGAAGAAGCCAAAGCACGGACCCAAACCTGAGGCTGAGTGCTTTCATTGCAAAGGGAACGGTCACTGGAAGCGGAACTGCCCCAAGTACTTAGCGGATAAGAA
This sequence comes from Triticum aestivum, assembly GCF_018294505.1. Taxonomy (NCBI): domain Eukaryota; kingdom Viridiplantae; phylum Streptophyta; class Magnoliopsida; order Poales; family Poaceae; genus Triticum; species Triticum aestivum. The sequence continues at coordinate 679,130,234 of NC_057798.1, read as the reverse complement.
GGCCGGCAACACCAAAGGTATATGTGATATACATGTTATTGATGTGTACCTTACCAGTACTCGTAGTAGCTCCTGGGTATTTGATACCGGTGCAGTTGCTCATATTTGTAACTCAAAACAGGAGCTGTGGAATAAGCGGAGACTAGCGAAGGACGAGGTGATGATGCGCGTTGGGAATGGTTCCAAGGTCGATGTGATCGCCGTCGGCACGCTACCTCTACATTTACCTACGGGATTAGTTTTAAACCTCAATAATTGTTATTTAGTGCCAGCTTTGAGCATGAACATTGTATCTGGATCTCATTTAATACGAGATGGCTACTCATTTAAATTTGAGAATAATGGTTGTTCTATTTATATGAGAGATATGTTTTATGGTCATGCCCCGCTGGTCAATGGTTTATTCTTAATGAATCTCGAACGTGATGTTACACATATTCATAGTGTGGATACCAAAAGATGTAAGATTGATAATGATAGTCCCACATATCTGTGGCACTGCCGCCTTGGTCACATTGGTGTCAAACGCATGAAGAAGCTCCATATTGATGGACTTTTGGAGTCTCTTGATTTTGAATCATTTGACACGTGCGAACTATGCCTCATGGGCAAAATGACCAAGACTCCGTTCTCCGGAACAATGGAGCGAGCAACCAACTTGTTGGAAATTATACATACGGATGTGTGCGGTCCAATGAGCGTTGAGGCTCGTGGTGGCTATCGTTATGTTCTCACCCTCACTGATGACTTAAGTAGATATGGGTATGTCTACTTGATGAAACACAAGTCTGAGACCTTTGAAAAGTTCAAGGAATTTCAGAATGAGGTAGAGAATCAACGTGACAGAAAAATAAAGTTCTTACGATCAGATCGTGGGGGAGAATATTTAAGTCACAAGTTTGGTACGCACTTGAGGAAATGTGGAATTGTTTCACAACTCACACCGCCTGGAACACCTCAGCGTAACGGTGTGTCCGAACGTCGTAATCGCACTCTATTGGATATGGTGCGGTCTATGATGTCTCTTACCGATTTACCGCTATCATTTTGGGGATACGCTTTAGAGACAGCTACATTCACTTTAAATAGGGCACCGTCTAAATCCGTTGAGACGACACCGTATGAATTATGGTTTGGAAAGAAACCTAAGCTGTCGTTTCTAAAAGTTTGGGGATGCGATGCTTATCTCAAGAAACTTCAACCTGAAAAGCTCGAACCCAAGTCGGAAAAATGCATCTTCATAGGATACCGTAAGGAAACCATTGGGTATACCTTCTACCTCAGATCCGAAGGCAAGATCTTTGTTGCCAAGAACGGGTCCTTTCTGGAGAAAGAGTTTCTCTCGAAAGAAGTAAGTTGGAGGAAAGTGGAACTTGATGAAGTACTACCTCTTGAACCGGTAAGTAGCGCAGCTCAGGAAGATGTTCCCGTGGTGCCTGCACCGACTAGAGAGGAAATTAATGATGATGATCAAGGTACTTCGGATCAAGTTACTACTGAACTTCGTAGGTCCACAAGGACACGTTCCACACCAGAGTGGTATGGCAACCCTGTCCTCGAAATCATGTTGTTAGACAACAGTGAACCTTCAAACTATGAAGAAGCGATGGCGGGCCTAGATTCCAACAAATGGCTTGAAGCCATGAAATCCGAGATAGGATTGATAACCCACAAGTGTAGGGGATCGCAACAGTTTTCGATAAGTAATAGTGTCGAAACCAATGAGGAGCTAAAGGTAGAATAAATATTCCCTCAAGTTCTATCAACCACCGATACAACTGTGCGCACGCTTGACGTTCGCTTTATCTAGAACAAGTATGAAACTAGAAGTACTTTGTAGGTGTGATAGGACAGGTTTGCAAGATAATAAAGAGCACGTAAACATAAACTAGGGGATGTTTAGATAAAGACGCAATAAAGTAAATATAGCGAGTGTGGAAAAGTGGTGGTAGGAGTTGTGAAATTGTCCCTAAGCAATTGACTATGTTACTAGACCGGTAATCACTATTGCAATTCTATTTGAGGGAGAGGCATAAGCTAACATACTTTCTCTTCTTGGATCATATGCACTTATGATTGGAACTCCAGCAAGCATCCGCAACTACTAAAGATTCATTAAGGTAAAACCCAACCATAGCATTAAAGCATCAAGTCCCCTTTATCCCATACGCAACAATCTACTTACTCGGGTTTGTGTTTCAGTCACTCACGCAACCCACTATAAGCGAATCATGAACGCATTGCAACACCCTACAGCAGGAATCCCTCACGCTTGCGCGACATGGAGGGCACCACAGGACAGCACCAATAATAAAACATGCAACTCAAACCAATCATAGCAATTCATCAATCACCGATAGGACAACGGAAATCTACTCACACATCATAGGATGGCAACACATCATTGGATAATAATATGAAGCATAAAACACCATGTTCAAGTAGAGGGTACAGCGGGTTGCGGGAGAGTGGACCGCTGGATATAGATGGGGGAAGGTGATGGAGATGTTGGTGAAGATGATGGAGGTGTTGGTGAAGATCACAGTGATGATGATGGCCCCCGGCAGCGCTCCGGCGCCACCGGAAGCAAGGGGGAGAGAGGCCCCCTTCTTCTTCTTCTTCCTTGACCTCCTCCCTAGATGGGAGAAGGGTATCCCCTCTGGTCCTTGGCTCCCATGGCTTGGGAGGGGCGTGAGCCCCTCCGAGATTGGATCTATCTCTCTGTTTCTGCGTTCTCTGATTCTACCCCTTCACCGTTTCCTTCATACCTGGAGATCCGTAACTCCGATTGGGGTGAATCTTTCGCCCAGATCTTTCTCATAAAATTAGCTTTCTTGCGCCAAAAGAAGAGCGTCAACCGCCTTACGGGTGGCCCACGAGAGCCCAGGCCGCGCCCAGGGGGGAGGGCGCGCCCCCTGTCTCGTGGCCACCCCGGACACCGTTTCGCGTTGATTTTACTTCCCAAAAATCATAAATATTCCAAAAAAAATCTCCGTCTGTTTTTATCCCGTTTGGACTCCGTTTGATATTGGGTTTCTGCGAAACAAAAAATATGCAACAGACAGGAACTGTCACTGGGCACTAGATCAATATGTTAGTCCCAAAAAATAGTATAAAAAGTTGCCAAAAGTATATAAAAGTTGAATAATATTGGCATGGAACAATCAAAAATTATAGATACGACGGAGACGTATCAGCATCCCCAAGCTTAATTCCTGCTCGTCATCGAGTAGGTAAATGATAAAAAGATAATTTTTGACGTGGAATGCTACCAAGCATAATCTTGATCATATGTCTAATCATGGCATGAATATTAAGACACGAGTGATTCAAAGCAATAATCTATCATTTGACATAAAAACAATAATACTTCGAGCGTACCAATAAAGCAATCATGTCTTTTCAAAACATGGCCAAAGAAAGTTATCCCTACAAAATCATATAGTCAGGCTGTTGCTCTATCTTCATCACACAAAGTATTTAATCATGCACAACCCCGATGACAAGCCAAGCAATTGTTTCATACTTTAATAATCTCAAACTTTTTCAACTTTCACGCAATACATGAGCGTGAGCCATGGACATAGCACTATAGGTGGAATAGAATATGATGGTGGAGGTTATGTGGAGAAGACAAAAAGGAGAAGATTGTGTCACATCAACTAGGCGTATCAACGGGCTATGGAGATGCCCATCAATAGATATCAATGTGAGTGAGTAGGGATTGCCATGCAACGGATGCACTAGAGCTATAAGTGTATGAAAGCTCGAACTGAAACTAAGTGGGTGTGCATCCAACTTGCTTGCTCATGAAGACCTCGGGCATTTGAGGAAGCCCATCATTGGAATATACAAGCCAAGTTCTATAATGAAAATTCCCACTAGTATATGAAAGTGAAAGCATAGGAGGCTCTCTCTATGAAGAACATGGTGCTACTCTGAAGCACAAGTGTGGTAAAAGGATAGTAACATTGCCCCTTCTCTCTTTTTCTCTCATTTTTTTCTTTTTCTTTTTCATTTTTTTATTTTTTTATTTCTTTTTGGTGGGCTTCTTTGGCCTCTTTTTTTATTTGGGCTTCTTTGGCCTCTTTTATTTTTCATAAAGTCCGGAAACTCATCCCGACTTGTGGGGGAATCATAGTCTCCATCATCCTTTCCTCACTGGGGCAATGCTCTAATAATGATGATCATCACACTTTTATCTACTTACAACTCAATATCTCGAACAAAGATATGACTCTATATGAATGCCTCCGGCGGTGTACCGGGATGTGCAATGATCTAGCGTAGCAATGACATCAAAAAACGGACAAGCCATGAAAACATCATGCTAGATATCTTACAATCATGCAAAGCAATATGACAATGAATGCTCAAGTCATGTATATGATGATGATGGAAGTTGCATGGCAATATATCTCGGAATGGCTATGGAAATGCCATGATAGGTAGGTATGGTGGCTGTTTTGAGGAAGATATAAGGAGGCTTATGTGTGACAGAGCATATCATATCACGGGGTTTGGATGCACCGGCGAAGTTTGCACCAACTCTCAAGGTGAGAAAGGGCAATGCACAGTACCGAAGAGGCTAGCAATGATGGAAGGGTGAGAGTGCGTATAATCCATGGACTCAACATTAGTCATAAAGAACTCATATACTTATTGCAAAAATCTACAAGCCATTGAAAACAAAGTACTACACGCATGCTCCTAGGGGGATAGATTGGTAGGAAAAGACCATCGCTCATCCCCGACCGCCACTCATAAGGAAGACAATCAATAAATAAAATTGTGCTCCAACTTCATCACAAAGCGGTTCACCATATGTGCATGCTACGGGAGTCACAAACCTCAACACAAGTGTCTCTACAATCCACAACCACCCACTAGCATGACTCTAATATCACCATCTTTATATCGCAAAACTATTGCAAGGAATCAAACATATCATATTCAGCGATCTACAAGTTTATGTAGGATTTTATGACTAACCATGTGAATGACCAATTCCTGTCATCTCTCTAAATAGATATAAGTGAAGCAAGAGAGTTTAATTCTTTCTACAAAAGATATGCCCATGCTCTAACAAATATAAGTGAAGCAAAAGAGCATTCTAGAAATGGCGGTTTTCTATGTGAAGAGAAACAGGCAATCCAGACTTCAAATGATATAAGTGAAGCACATGAAGCATTCTATAAAGCCATACTCAAAAGATTTGAGTGAAGTGCAATGAGCATTCTATAAATCAACCAAGGACTATCTCATACCAGCATGGTGCATAAAAGAAAAGTGAAAACTAAATGCAAAAGATGCTCCAAGACTTGCACATAATGCATGAACGAAACGAATTCAAAAACATACCGGTACTTGTTGAAGAAAGAGGGGATGCCTTCCGGGGCATCCCCAAGCTTAGATGCTTGAGTCTACTTGAATATTTACTTGGGGTGCCTCGGGCATCCCCAATCTTGAGCTCTTGCCTCTCTTCCTTTTCCTCATATCGAGACATCCTCGATTAGACACCCACACAAAACTTCAACAGAAAACTCGGTAAGATCCGTTAGTATAATAAAGCAAATCACCACTAAGTACTGTTGCAAACCAATTCATATTTTGTTTTTGCATTGTGTCTACTGTAATATAACTTTTACATGGCTTAATCCACTAATATAAATTGATAGATTCATCAAAACAAGCAAACTATGCATCAAAAACAGAATCTGTCAAAAACAGAACAGTCTGTAGCAATCTGAAAATCCACCATACTTCTGGTATCCCAAAACTTCTACCAAAATTAGGAAAAATAAACAAGTTGTATAGAAATACAGTCCAAAAGGAATCATAACCAATTCATGTTCCAGTTAAAAATGTAAAATCGTTCACTACAGCCAAAGTTTCTGTCCTACACCGTACAAACCAACAAGCATTGTAAACATCCTAAAGGAAAACCTTGGCACATTATTTTTATAATACAATGGAATTGTAAAAGGGGATAATTATTTTTGATGAAAAGTTTCTGTAATCAAGATTCACAAAGTTTCCATGAGCATGAACAAAGTTCAAGGAGCTCTCCCACTTCAACGATGCTTGTCTTCCTTACTTTCACTTTCCTTTTTGAGAAGTTTTTTTGGTTCCCCTCTTTATTTTTTTGTTTTTAAACTATATGAAAGCACTCAATAGAAATAAATGACTCTCTAAAACTTCCGGGTTGTGTCCCTGGCAGCGCTTTCTTTAAAGCCATTAAGCTAGGCATTTTAGTGCTCAAGTAATGAATCCACCCGGATCCCAAGGTATATCAAAGCCAATTTTAATTAACAATGATTTGTAATTTAGTAGTGAGCACAAAGTAACATATATCAAGCAACAACAAAGTCTAACTCTCTTCCTATGCATCGGCATGTCATAAAAGAACAACTCATGCACACCAAGTAAAGGCCAATGCATAGTATAAACAGTTTCTTGCAATTCTATCGTGTTGGAAACATAGAGAGGTGTAGATATAGTTCCTCTCTCATAATAATTGCAAGTAGGAGCAGCAAGCACATGCATATTATATCTATCAAAATCATCATGTGCAATGGTAAAAGGCAACCCATCAATATAATCCTTAATAAGCACAAACTTCTCCGATAAAGTGTAGTAGGGAGAATTCAAAAAGATAATAGGACTATCATGCGTGGGTGCAATAGCAACAATTTCATGTTTAACATAAGGAACTATAGCAAGTTCATCTCCATAAGCATAATTCATATTGGCATCTTGGCCACAAGCATAGCAAGCATCATCAAAAAAGGATATTTCAAACAAATTCAAGGGATCATAGCAATCATCCTTCGGTAAGCACGACGGGGAATTAAATAATGTATGAGTTGGAGGGTTACTCTCATTAGAAGGTGGGCACGGGTAGCTAACCCGCTCTTCCTCCTTTTGTTCTTCGCTCTCCTCATCATCTTTTTCATCCAATGAGCTCACTGTTTCATCAATTTCTTCTTCCATAACTTCCTGCAAAATATTAGTCTCTTCTTGGACAGCGTTGACTTTCTTCATAAAAGCATTAATATAGTAATTTTATTCATAATTTTCATAGCAATATCCAAGTATAGCAAGATTTTCCGGCCTATAACCATCATCATCAAAAGCTTCATACTTTTCAAACAAAGCTTCAATTTCATAAGCAGCCTTAAAAGCAACAAATTCTTATATTTGTTCCACATCATAGTAATCATATATACCATTAGCATAAGAAGCTAAGGTTTCATTATCATTAAATTTGCATGAAAAGGGAAGGTGTGGAGCCTTCATCCTAGAGCAACAAGTAGTATCATATCTCAAGCAGAGATTCTAGGCATACCAACGCAACATAATAAATTGATCCCATAATAGTTTCCCTTTTTGTGTCGAGCGGTAATCCCTAAAGTATTCACGTTGATCCAACGTGTCTCCCATTATAAAGTTGAATGGGGTTTTCTCAGGATTATCAAAGTAGTACATAATATCTCTCACATAATGAGAATCGGGGGTTTTAGGAGTTACCCCATCTACATGAGTAGCAAGTACATCTAATTTTTTTTGGTATTTTGCATTCCATATCCATAATTAAAGATAGAGAACAACTTAGAGCAGCAAATAAAAATTACTTACTGATAAAGCAAACAAGCACACACGAGAATAATCACCCCGCACTATGACTCCCCGGCAACGGCGCCAGAAAAAGGTCTTGATAACCCACAAGTGTAGGGGATCGCAAAAGTTTTCGATAAGTAAGAGTGTCGAACCCAACGAGGAGCTAAAGGTAGAATAAATATTCCCTCAAGTTCTATCGACCATCGATACAACTGTACGCACGCTTGACGTTCGCTTTACCTAGAACAAGTATGAAACTAGAAGTACTTTGTAGGTGTGATAGGACAGGTTTGCAAGATAATAAAGAGCACGTAAACATAAACTAGGGGATGTTTAGATAAAGACGCAATAAAGTAAATATAGCGAGTGTGGAAAAGTGGTGGTAGGAGTTGTGAAATTGTCCCTAAGCAATTGACTATGTTACTAGACCGGTAATCACTATTGCAATTCTATTTGAGGGAGAGGCATAAGCTAACATACTTTCTCTTCTTGGATCATATGCACTTATGATTGGAACTCTAGCAAGCATCCGCAACTACTAAAGATTCATTAAGGTAAAACCCAACCATAGCATTAAAGCATCAAGTCCCCTTTATCCCATATGCAACAATCTACTTACTCGGGTTTGTGTTTCAGTCACTCACGCAACACACTATAAGCGAATCATGAACGCATTGCAACACCCTACAGCGGGAATCCCTCACGCTTGCGCGACATGGAGGGCACCACAGGACAGCACCAATAATAAAACATGCAACTCAAACCAATCATAGCAATTCATCAATCACCGATAGGACAACGGAAATCTACTCACACATCATAGGATGGCAACACATCATTGGATAATAATATGAAGCATAAAACACCATGTTCAAGTAGAGGGTACAGCGGGTTGCGGGAGAGTGGACCGCTGGATATAGATGGGGGAAGGTGATGGAGATGTTGGTGAAGATGATGGAGGTGTTGGTGAAGATCACAGTGATGATGATGGCCCCCGGCAGCGCTCCGGCGCCACCGGAAGCAAGGGGGAGAGAGGCCCCCTTCTTCTTCTTCTTCCTTGACCTCCTCCCTAGATGGGAGAAGGGTTTCCCCTCTGGTCCTTGGCTCCCATGGCTTGGGAGGGGCGAGAGCCCCTCCGAGATTGGATCTATCTCTCTGTTTCTGCGTTCTCTGATTCTACCCCTTCACCGTTTCCTTTATATCTGGAGATCCGTAACTCCGATTGGGGTGAATCTTTCGCCCAGATCTTTCTCATAAAATTAGTTTTCTTGCGCCAAAACAAGAGCATCAACCGCCTTACAAGTGGCCCACGAGAGCCCAAGCCGCGCCCAGGGGGGAGGGCGCCCTCCTGTCTCTTGGCCACCCCGGACAACGTTTCGCGTTGATTTTACTTCCCAAAAATCATAAATATTCCAAAAAAATCTCCGTCCGTTTTTATCCCATTTGGACTCCGTTTGATATTGGGTTTCTACGAAACAAAAAACATGCAACAGACAGGAACTGGCACTGGGCACTGGATCAATATGTTAGTCCCAAAAAATAGTATAAAAAGTTTCCAAAAGTATATAAAAGTTGAATAATATTGGCATGGAACAATAAAAAATTATAGATACGACGGAGACGTATCAAGGATCCATGTATGAAAACAAAGTATGGACTTTGATAGACTTGCCCGATGATCGGCGAGCGATAGAAAATAAATGGATCTTTAAGAAGAAGACGGACGTGGATGGTAATGTTACCATCTATAAAACTCGACTTGTCGCTAAGGGTTATCTGCAAGTTCAAGGGGTTGACTACGATGAGACTTTCTCTCCCGTAGCGAAGTTGAAGTCCGTCCAAATCATGTTAGTGTTGTCGCATACTATGATTATGAGATATGGCAAATGGATGTCAAAACGGCATTCCTTAACAGCTATCATAAGAAAGAACTGTATATGATGTAGCCGGAAGGTTTTTTCGATCCTAAGAATGCTAACAAGGTATGCAAGCTCCAGGGATCCATTTATGGGCTGGTGCAAGCATCTCGGAGTTGGAACATTCGCTTTGATGAGATGATCAAAGCGTTTGGGTTTATGCGGACTTATGGAGAAGCCTGCGTTTACAAGAAAGTGAGTGGGAGCTCTGTAGCATTTCTCATATTATATGTAGATGACATACTTTTGATGGGAAATGATATAGAACTTTTGGACAACATAAAGGCCTACTTGAATAAGTGTTTTTCAATGAAGGACCTGGGAGAAGTTGCATATATATTAGGCATCAAGATCTATAGAGATAGATCGAGACGCCTCATAGGTCTTTCACAAAGCACATACCTTGATAAGATATTGAAGAAGTTCAATAGGGATCAGTCCAAGAAGGGGTTCTTGCTTGTATTACAGGGTGTGAAATTGAGCTCGGCTCAATCCCCGACCATGGCAGAAGATAAAGAAGAGATGAGTGTCATCCCCTATGCCTCGGCCATAGAGTCTATTATGTATGCCATGCTGTGTACCAGACCTGATGTAAACCTTGCCGTAAGTTTGGTTGCAAGACATCAAAGTAATCCCGGCATGGAACACTGGACAGCAGTCAAGAATATCCTGAAGTAACTGAAAAGGACTAAGGATATGTTTCTCGTTTATGGAGGTGACGAAGAGCTCGTCGTAAAGGGTTACATCAATGCTAGCTTCGACACAGATCTGGATGACTCTAAGTCACAAACCGGATACGTGTATATTTTGAATGGTGGGGCAGTAAGCTAGTGCAGTAGAAAGCAGAGCGTCGTGGTGGGATCTACATGTGAAGCGGAGTACATGGCAGCCTCGGAGGTAGCGCATGAAGCAATCTGGATGAAGGAGTTCATCACCGACCTAGGAGTTATTCCCAATGCGTCGGGGCCGATCACTCTCTTCTGTGACAACACTGGAGCTATTGCCCTTGCCAAGGAGCCCAAGTTTCACAAGAAGACCAGGCACATCAAGCGTCACTTCAACACCATTTGTGAAAATGTTCAAGACGGAGACATAGATATTTGCAAAGTGCATACGGATCTGAATGTCGTAGATCCGTGACTAAACCTCTTCCGCGAGCAAAACATGATCAACACCAGAACTCTATGGGTGTTCGATTCATCATAGTGTAACTAGATTATTGACTCTAGTGCAAGTGGGAGACTGTTGGAAATATGCCCTAGAGGCAATAATAAAATGATTATTATTATATTTCCTTGTTCATGATAATTGTCTATTGTTCATGCTATAACTGTATTAACCGGAAATAGTGATACATGTGTGAATACATAGACCACAACATGTCCCTAGTGAGCCTCTAGTTGGCTAGCTCATTGATCAACAGATAGTCATTGTTTCCTGACTATGGACATTGGATGTCATTGATAACGGGATCACATCATTAGGAGAATGATGTGATGGACAAGATCCAATCCTAAGCATTGGACAAGATCGTGTAGTTCGTTTGCTAAAGCTTTTCTAATGTCAAGTATCAGTTTCTTAGACCATGAGATTGTGTAACTCCCGGATACCGTAGGAGTGCTTTGGGTGTACCAAACGTCACAACGTAACTGGGTGACTATAAAGGTACACTACAGGTATCTCCGAAAGTGTCTGTTGGGTTGACACGAATCGAGACTGGGATTTGTCACTCCGTATGACGGAGAGGTATCTCTGGGCCCACTCGGTAATGCATCATCATAATGAGCTCAATGTGACCAAGTGGTTGGTCACGGGATCATGCATTACGTAACGAGTAAAGTGACTTGCCGGTAACGAGATTGAACGAGGTATTAGGATACCAATGATCGAATCTCGGGCAAGTAACGTACCGATTGACAAAGGGAATTGTATATGGGATTACTTGAATCCTCGACATCGTGGTTCATCCGATGAGATCATCATGGAACATGTGGGAGCCAACATGGGTATCCAGATCCCGCTGTTGGTTATTGACCGGAGAGCCATCTCGGTCATGTATGTGTGATTCCCGAACCCGTAGGGTCTACACACTTAAGGTTCCGTGACGCTAAGGTTATTAGGAAGACTTGTATGTGATTACCGAATGTTTTTCGGAGTCCCGGATGAGATCCCGGACGTCATGAGGAGTTCCGGAATTGTTCGGAGGTGAACATTTATATATGGGAAGTTGTAATACGGTCACCAGAAAGTTTCGGGGGCATACCGGTATTGTATCGGGGCCACCGGAAGGGTTCCAGGGGTCCACCGGGAGGGGCCACCTCTCCCAGAGGGCCTCATGGGCCGTAAGGGAAGGGAACCAGCCCTTAGAGGGCTGGGCGCACTCCCCCCTTGGGCCCATGCGCCTAGGGTTGGGGGGGGAACCCTAAGGGGGGCGCCCCCCCTTGCTTGGGGGGCAAGTCCCCCCCTTGGCCCCCCCCCCTCTAGATCTCATCTAGAGGGGGCCGACCCCCTTGCTCCTCCCCCTATAAATAGAGGGGTGAGGGGAGGGCTGCACACACATGCACCTTAAAGGCGCAGCCCCTCCCCTCCCCAACACCTCTCCTCCTCCGCAGAAGCTTGGCGAAGCCCTGCCGGAGTGCTGCCTCTCCATCACCACCACGCCGTTGTGCTGCTGCGGGAGATTTCTTCCTCAACCTCTCCCTCCTCCTTGCTGGATCAAGGCGCGGGAGACGTCTCTGCTCCGTACATGTGCTGAACACGGAGGTGTCGTCCATTCGGCGCTAGGATCATCGGTGATTTGGATCACAACGAGTACGACTCCATCAACCCCGTTCTCTTGAACGCTTCCGCTCGCGATCTACAAGGGTATGTAGATGCACTCCTATCTCTCTCGTTGCTAGATGACTCCATAGATTGATCTTGGTGATGCGTAGAATTTTTTTTATTTTCTGCAACGATCTCCAACACTAATATCTATATCTAGTACATTTCAGATGAGTTCAACATTGGAGTGGCGGGAAAAGAGGATGTGGAAACCCTTCAAGATGCTAAGGACAAACATTGGCAAAATCTCAAGACTCTTCATTTTCATTTTAGTGATCCAAGATCACATTGAGTCCATAGGAAAAGCCAATACTATTAAAAGGGGATGAGGTGTTGCTTAATGGCTTACTTGCTCAAAGTGCTTAGTGATACGCTCCAAAGCCCTCAACCAATTTCTCATTTCCACATATGTCCTAAACATAAAGTCAAACTCGGCCCCATCCATTTGATCTATCCGGTGCCACTGAGTTCACTTGACATAGCTACTGCCAGAAACCATAATCAGTTCGGTCTCACCGATGGGATCTCGGTCTCACCGAGATGGCCCTGCACACTCTCTGTTACCTATTGCAGTTATTTCGATCTCACCGAGATATGCAGTCGGTCCCACCGAGTTTGCTTGACCAAGTCTCTATTTGCTTATTGCTGAAATCGATCTCACTGAGTTCATGCAATCGGCCTCACCAAGATGAGGTTTTTCCCTAACCCTAGCACATCGGTCCCACCAAGTTGACCTTGTCGGTCCCATCAAAAAGCCTAACATTCACATTTTGAACCAGGTCGGTCCCACCGAGTTTCACTATTCGGTCCCACTGAGTTTGGTAAATTGTGTGTAACGGTTAGATTATGTGTGGAGGCTATATATACCCCTCCACCCCTCCTCCATTTGTGAGAGAGCCTTCAGAACGTGCCTACACTTCCACTACTTATTTTCTGAGAGAGAAACACCTACTCATGTGTTGAAACCAAGACATTCCAATCCAACCACAAGAATCTTGATCTCTAGCCTTCCCCAAGTTGCTTTGCACTCAAATCTTCTTTCCACCATATCCAAATCTGTGTGAGAGAGTTGAGTGTTAGGAAGACTATCATTTGAAGCACAAGAGCAAGGAGTTCATCATCAACACCCCATCTGTTACCTTTTGGAGAGTGGTGTCTCCTAGATTGGTTAGGTGTCACTTGGGAGCCTCCGTCAAGATTGTGAGGTTGAACCAAGGAGTTTGTAAGGGCAAGGAGATAGCCTACTTCATGAAGATCTACCCAAGTGAGGCAAGTCCTTCGTGGGCGATGGCCATGGTGGGATAGACAAGGTTGCTTCTTCGTGGACCCTTCATGGGTGGAGCCCTCCATGGACTCGCGCAACCATTACCCTTCGTGGGTTGAAGTCTCCACCAACGTGGATGTACGATAGCACCACCTATTGGAACCACGCCAAAAATCTCGATGCCTCCAATTGCGTTTGCACACTCCAATCCCATCTCCTTACTTTCTTGCAAGTTGCATGCTTTACTTTCCGTTGCTCATATACTCTTGCCATGCTTGCTTGAAATGTACTTTGAATGCTTGAAATTGTGCTAATCTCAAATCTCAACTTGAAGAACTTAAAACTGCTACCTTTACTTGTTGAGGGTCTAGTCACCCCCCTCTAGACACCTCTTCTCGACCTTACTGAACCCATTCACCAATGATTGGATCACTCAAAGCTAAAGGCCAATTCCTTCCTTTTAGGTGGTCTAGGTGGCTGGGATACTATGCCCTTCTTTTTAGAGGCTCAAAGACAAGTTGTTTGAAGGAAGCAAATCCTTTCAATTGGTATCAGAGCTTTGGTCTCCATTGCTTTGGTTTAAACACCATTGGAGGAAGATGGATGAGTCTATAATTGGGATTATTAGACGTAGAGTACCTATGCTTGATGGAGAGTTCTATAATGCTTGGAAAAAATGAGATGTTTGAGATTTTCAATGAATATCAATTAAACAAGTACATTGCTACCCCTTGTGCACCCCTTGTGGATCCCTTGCATCCTGCCCCCGATGAGTCTCTTGACATGATTCACAATCTTAGAACCATCAATCTTATAACTAGAGGATTACCTAGAAATTTGCTTGCTTGCTTGCCAACTCTTGAATGTGCTTACACTATATGGAGATTTCTTGAGGAACAATTTCCAAACTATTGCTTGAAAAACTTAGATGAGATTCTTCACAAGTCTATTGCTTTGAATAAGATGAGTCCTAATGATCCTAAGTTTGGTGATTGTCTATTTGAGCTTCGTGACCTTATGCGTGTCAAAGTTGATGTTGGAATCATTAGCAACATCATTTTCGAAGTCATTAGAATTCATAGATATGCACATTGTCATGATCACAAAACTAATGAACCACTCTCTCTAGGAAATGATCAATCACAAGATGACGTTGAACATGGATACTATGATGAGGATGATGATAGTGACTATGATCTCTATGAGTCTATGAGACACTTTGGTCTTATGGCTAACCTTCGCGGCTACATGGCTGGAGGAAAGGAATGGGTTCTTGATAGTGGATGTACCAATCACATGACCAGAGACAAGGATATGTTTTGTGAGCTTGCTAAAAATGATGGCCCTCAAAAGTATGTCACTTCTGGTGATAACTCAAAGGGTGAGGTGGTTTTCCTCGGTAAGTTGGCCATCTCACATGATAGCTCCATACAAAATGTTAGGCTCGTTGAATCTCTCGGATATAATTTACTTTATGTATCTAGACTAGCCGATTTCACTTTCAATGTCTTGTTTACTGAAGTAGATTGCCAAGTGTTTCAAAGAGATAATCATAATATGGTCTTTACCGGCATACATAGAGGTGATCTATACATTGTTGATTTCACTAAAAAGGCTCAACCTAGAACTTTCTTAATTGCTAAATCTTCTAAAAAGGCTGGTTGTGGCATTGACGGTTAGGTCATGTGGGCATGCGAAATCTTGACAATCTTATTAAAGGTGATCATATCCTTGGTGTTAAAGATCTTATATTTGACAAGGATAGACTTTGTAGTGCTTGCCAAACAGGAAAACAAGTTGGAGGAAGTCATCCCGTGCAGAACATCATGACCACGAGAAGACCACTCGAGCTAGTTCACATGGATCTTTTTGGTCCCAACGCCTACAAGAGTCTTGGTGGTAACTCATTCGGATTGGCCATTGTTGATGATTTTTCAAGATTTACGTGGGTGTTCTTTCTTGATGATAAATAGCAGGTCCAAAAGATCTTCAAGAACTTCCCTAGGAAGGCCCAAAATCAATTTGAAGTGAAGATCAAGAAGGTTCGCAACGACAACAAAACGGAGTTCAAGAATTCCAATGTGGACACCTTTCTTGACAAAGAAGGGATTTCACATGAGTTCTCAGCTACGTACATGCCTCAACAAAATGAAGTTGTTGAGAGGAAGAACCGGATACTAATTGAAATGTCTAGAATGATGCTTGATGAGTACAAGATGCCAAAACACTTTTTTGCAGAAGCGTTTGAGACAGCTTGCCATGCAACGAATCTTCTATATCTTCACAAGCTACTCGGCAAGAAGGCATACAAGCTTCTCACTAGTAACAAACCCCAAGTTGGATACTTTCGGGTATTCGGCTCACAGTGCTACATTCTTGATAAGCATCGTCGTTTGAAATTTGCTCCTAAATCTCATGAAGGTTTCCTACTCGGTTATGGCTCAAACTCTCACACCTACCGTGTCTACAACAATTTCACCCGAAAGGTTGAAGAGACGGTAGATGTGAAGTTTGATGAATCTAACGGCTCGCAAGTAGATCAATTGCCAATTGATGTAGGTGACAAAGATCCTTCGGAAGAAATACAATTCTTGTCTATTGGCAAGATTCGCCCAACGGAGGTGAAGGAGAGTACCTCGTCTGTCCAAGTGGAAGACTCAAATTCACGTCAAGGTGAACCACAAGTTGACTTGGAGGCATCCACAAGTGGAACGCATCAAGACGATAGAAACGAGGATCTACAACAATATGAACCTCGTCGACCTCCTTCTCCACCTCCATGAGAGAACAACAACGCCAACGACAACGAAGAAAGAAAAGAATAAGAACAAGACAATGAAGAGGATGTTCCACCCCGACACAAACAAAATCTCTCACAAGTTCGAGAAAGAGTCTCAAGAGATCATCTCGTCGAACAAATCTATGATGATATTCAAACCGGGAGAATTACTCGCTCTAAAGATTGTGGAGTTGAACCAAGGAGTTTGTAAGGGCAAGGAGATCGCCTACTTCGTGAAGATCTACCCAAGTGAGGCAAGTCCTTCGTGGGGTGATGGCCATGGTGGGATAGACAAGGTTGCTTCTTCATGGACCCTTCATGGGTGGAGCCCTCCGTGGACTCGCGCAACTGTTTCCCTTCGTGGGTTAAAGTCTCCACCAACATGGATGTACAATAGCACCACCTATCGGAACCACGCCAAAAATCTCCGTGTCTCCAATTGCGTTTGCACACTCGAACCACATCCCCTTACTTTCTTGCAAGTTGCATGCTTTACTTTCTGCTGCTCATATAATCTTGCCATGCTTGCGTGAAATGTATTGTGAATGCTTGAAATTGTGATAATTGATGTCTACTACACAATCTTCTTCTTGTAGACATTGTTGGGCCTCCAAGTGCAGAGGTTTGTAGGACAGTAGCAAATTTCCTTGTGGATGACCTCAGGTTTATCAATCTATGGGAGGCGTAGGATGAAGATGGTCTCTCTCAAACAACCCTGCAACCAAATAACAAAGAGTCTCTTGTGTCCCCAACACACCCAATACAATGGTAAATTGTATAGGTGCACTAGTTCGGAGAAGAGATGGTGATACAAGTGCAATATGGATGGCAGATATAAGCTTTTGTAATCTGAAATTATAAAAACAGCAAGGTAACAAGTGGTAAAAGTGAGCGTAAACGGTATTGCAATGCTTCGAAACAAGGCCTAGGGGTTCATACTTTCACTAGTTCAAGTTCTCTCAACAATGATAACATAGTTAGATCATATAACAATCCCTCAACGTGCAACAAAGACTCACTCCAAAGTCACTAATAGCGGAGAACAAATGAAGAGATTATTGTAGGGTACAAAACCACCTCAAAGTTATTCTTTCCGATCAATCCATTGGGCTATTCCTATAAGTGTCACAAACAACCCTAGAGTTCATAGTAAAATAACACCTTAAGACACACATCAACCAAAACCCTAATGTCACATAGATACTCCAATTTCACCTCAAGTATCCACGATTATGATTATACGATATGCATCACACAATCTCAGATTCATCTATTCAACCAACACAAAGAACTCATAAAGTGCCCCGAAGTTTTTACCGAAGAGTTAAGACGAAAACGTGTGCCAACCCCTATGCATAGATTCCCAAGGTCACGGAACCCGCAAGTTGATCACCAAAACATACATCAAGTGAATCAATAGAATACCCCATTGTTACCACGGGTATCCCATGCAAGACATACATCAAGTGTTCTCAAATCCCTAAAGACTCAATCCGATAAGATAACTTCAAAGGGAAAACTCAATCCATTACAAGAAGGTAGAGGGGGAGAAACATCATAAGATCCAACTATAATAGCAAAGCTCGCGATACATCAAGATCGTGCCAAATCAAGAAACATGAGAGAGAGAGAGAGAGAGAGAGATCAAAAACATAGCTAGTGGTACATACCATCAGCCCCGAGGGTGAACTACTCCCTCCTCGTCATGAAGAGCGCCGGGATGATTAAGATGGCCACCGGTGATGATTCCCCCCTCCAGCAGGGTGTCGAAACAGGGTCCCGATTGGTTTTTGGTGGCTACAGAGGCTTGCGGCGGCGGAACTCCCGATCTAGGTTTCTTTCTGGGGGTTTGGGAATTTATAGGAGAGGTTGGCGTCGAGAACAAGTCAGGGGGGCCCCACGAAGAGTCCACGAGGTACAGTGGCGCGCCCTCCACCCTCGTAGGGCCCACGGGCCTCCCTTCCGGTAACTCTTTGTTCTAGTATTTTTTTATATTTTCTAGAAAAATCTCCGTTGATTTTCAGTGCATTCCGAGAACTTTTATTTCTGCACAAAAACAACACCACGGTAGTTCTGCTGAAAACATCGTCAGTCCGGATTAGTTCTAACCAAATCATACCAAAATCATGTAGAAATATTATAAACATGGCATGAATATTGGAAATATGCCCTAGAGGCAATAATAAAAGACCTATTATTATATTTCTTTGTTCATGATAGTTGTCTTTTATTCATGCTATAATTGTATTATCCGGAAATTGTAATACACGTGTGAATACTTAGACCACGACATGTCCCTAGTGAGCCTCTAGTTGACTAGCTCGTTGATCAACATATAGTCATGGTTTCCTGACTATGGACAATGGATGTCGTTGATAACGGGATCACATCATTAGGAGAATGATGTGATGGACAAGACCCAATCCTAAGCATAGCACAAGATCGTGTAGTTCGTTTTGCTAGAGCTTTTCCAATGTCAAGTATCTCTTCCTTAGACCATGAGATCGTGTAACTCCCGGATACCGTAGGAGTGCTTTGGGTGTACCAAACGTCACAACGTAACTAGGTGACTATAAAGGTGCACTACAGGTATCTCCGAAAGTGTTTGTCGGGTTGACACGGATCGATACTGGGATTTGTCACTCCGTATAACGGAGAGGTATCACTGGGCCCACTCGGTAATGCATCATCATAATGAGCTCAAAGTGACCAAGTGTCTGGTCATGGGATCATGCATTACGTTACGAGTAAAGTGACTTGCCGATAACGAGACTGAACGAGGTATTGGGATACCAACGATCGAGTCTCGGGCAAGTAACGTACCGATTGACAAAGGGAATTGTATACAGGGTTGCTTAAATCCTCGACGTCGTGGTTCATCCAATGAGATCATCGAGGAGCATGTGGGAGCCAACATGGGTATCCAGATCCCGCTGTTGGTTATTGACCGGAGAGCCGTCTCGGTCATGTCTACATGTCTCCCGAACCCGTAGGGTCTACACACTTAAGGTTCGGTGACGCTAGGGTTGTATGAATATGAGTATGCAGCAAACCAAAAGTTGTTCGGAGTCCCGGATGAGATCCCGGACGTCACGAGGAGTTCCGGAAGGGTCCAGAGGTAAAGAATTATATATAGGAAGTGCTGTTTCGGCCATCAGGAAAGTTTCGGGGTCCATCGGTATTGTACCGGGACCACCGGAAGGGTCCCGGGGGTCCACCGGGTGGGGCCACCTATCCCGGAGGGCCCCGTGGGCTGAAGTGGGGAGGGAACCAGCCCCTAGTGGGCTGGTGCGCCCCCCACTTGGCCCCCCCTGCGCCTAGGGTTGGAAACCCTAGGGTGGGGGGCGCACCACTTGCCTTGGGGGGCACTCCACCCCCTGGCCACCCCCCCCCTTGGGAGATTCAATCTCCAGGGCCGGCGCCCCCCTGGGGGCCTATATAAAGGAGGGGGGAGGGAGCGCAGCCGCACCCTGAGTCTTGGCGCCTCCCTTCCCCTGCTACACCTCATCCTCCTCCCGTAGTTGCTTGGGGAAGCCCTGCCGGAGCCCTGCTGCATCCACCACCACGCCGTCGTGCTGCTGGATCTTCATCAACCTCTCCTTCCCCCTTGCTAGATCAAGACAGAGGAGACGTCACGCTGACCGTACGTGTGTTGAACACGGAGGTGCCGGCCGTTCGGCGCTAGGATCTCTGGTGATAGGATCACGACGAGAACGACTCCCTCAACCCCGTTCTCTTGAACGCTTCCGCACGCGATCTACAAGGGTATGTAGATGCATCTCTCTCTCGTTTCTAGATGAACTCATAGATGGATATTGGTGAACGTAGGATATTTTATTTTATGCAACGTTCCCCAACAGTGGCATCAGAGCTAGGTCTATGCGTAGTTCTCTATTGCACGAGTAGAACACAAATCTGTTGTGGGCGTAGATCTTGTCAACTTGCTTTCCACTACTAGTCTTTTCTTGCTTCAGCGGTATTGTTGGATGAAGCGGCCCAGACCGACCTTACATGTACGCTTACGTGAGACAGGTTCCACCGACTGACATGCACTAGTTGCATAAGGTGGCTAGCGGGTGTCTGTCTCTCGTACTTTAGTTGGAGCGGATTCGATGAAAAGGGTCCTTATGAAGGGTAAATAGAAGTTGACAAAATCACGTTGTGGTTATTCGTAGGTAAGAAAACGTTCTTGCTAGAACCCAATTGCAGCCACGTAAAATATGCAACAACAATTAGAGGACGTCTAACTTGTTTTTGCAGCAATTGTCATGTGATGTGATATGGCCATAAGTTGTGATGAATGATGAATGATATATTGTGATGTATGAGATCATGTTCTTGTAATAGGAATCACGACTTGCATATCGATGAGTATGACAACCGGAAGGAGCCATAGGAGTTGTCTTAATTATTGTATGACCTGCGTGTCAATGATTTAACGCCATGTAATTACTTTACTTTATTGCTAAACCGTTAGCTATAGTAGTAGAAGTAATAGTTGGCGAGCAACTTCATGGAGGCACGATGATGGAGATCATGAGATGGAGATCATGCTGTCATGCCGGTGACGAAGATGATCATGGAGCCCCGAAGATGGAGATCGAAGGAGCTATATGATATTGGCCATATCATGTCACTACTTTATATAATTGCATGTGATGTTTATTATGTTTTATGCATCTTGTTTACTTAGAACGGAGGTAGTAAATAAGATGATCCCTTATAATAATTTCAAGAAAGTGTTCCCCCTAACTATGCACCTTTGCTAAAGTTCGTCGTTTCGAAGCACCACGTGATGATCGGGTGTGATAGATCCTTACGTTCACATACAACGGGTGTAAGATAGTTTTACACATGCAAAACACTTAGGGTTAACTTGATGAGCCTAGCATGTACAGACATGGCCTCGGAACACAAGAGACCGAAACATCGAACATGAGTCGTATGGAAGATACGATCAACATGGAGATGTTCACCGATGATGACTAGTCCGTCTCACGTGATGATCGGACACGGCCTAGTCGACTCAGATCGTGTAACACTTAGATGACTAGAGGGATGTCAATCTGAGTGGGAGTTCATTAAATAATTTGATTAGATGAACTTAATTACCATGAACTTAGTCTAAAATCTTTGCAAAATATGTCTTGTAGATCAAATGGCCAACGCTCATGTCAACATGAACTTCAACATGTTCCTAGAGAAAACCAAGCTGAAAGATGATGGCAGCAACTATTCGGACTGGGTCCGGAACCTGAGGATCATCCTCATAGCAGCCAAGAAAGCATATGTCCTAGAAGGACCGCTAGGTGAAGCACCCATCCCAGAGAACCAAGACGTTATGAACGCTTGGCAGTCACGTGCTGATGATTACTCCCTCGTTCAGTGTGGCATGCTTTACAGCTTAGAACCGGGGCTCCAAAAGCGTTTTGAGCAACACGGAGCATATGAGATGTTCGAGGAGCTGAAAATGGTTTTTCAAGCTCATGCCCGGGTCGAGAGATATGAAGTCTCCAACAAGTTCTATAGTTGTAAGATGGAGGAAAACAGTTCTGTCAGTGAGCACATACTCACAATGCCTGGGTTGCACAACCGCCTGTCCCAGCTGGAGATCAACCTCCCGGACAAGGCGGTCATTGACAGAATCCTTCAGTCGCTCCCAGCGAGCTACAAGAGCTTTGTGATGAACTACAATATGCAGGGAATGGTGAAGACCATTCCTGAAGTATTTTCAATGCTGAAGTCAGCAGAGGTTGAAATCAAGAAAGAACATCAAGTGATGATGGTCAATAAGACCACTAAGTTCAAGAAGGGCAAGGGTAAGAAGAACTTCAAGAAGGACGGCAAAGATGTTGCCGCGCCCGGTAAGCCAGTTGCCGGGAAGAAGTCAAAGAATGGACCCAAGCCTGAGACTGAGTGCTTTTATTGCAAAGGGAAGGGTCACTCGAAGCGGAACTGCCCCAAATACCTAGCGGACAAGAAGGCCGGCAACACTAAAGGTATATGTGATATACATGTAATTGATGTGTACCTTACCAGTACTCGTAGTAACTCCTGGGTATTTGATACCGGTGCCGTTGCTCATATTTGTAACTCACAGCAGGAGCTGCGGAATAAGGAGAGACTGGCGAAGGACGAGGTGACGATGCGCGTCGGGAATGGTTCCAAGGTCGATGTGATCGCCGTCGGCACGCTACCTCTACATTTACCTACGGGATTAGTTTTAAACCTCAATAATTGTTATTTAGTGCCAAGTTTGAGCATGAACATTGTATCTGGATCTCGTTTAATACGAGATGGCTACTCATTTAAATCCGAGAATAATGGTTGTTCTATTTATATGAGAGATATGTTTTATGGTCATGCCCCGATGGTCAATGGTTTATTCTTGATGAATCTCGAACGTAATGTTACACATATTCATAGTGTGAATACCAAGAGATGTAAAGTTGATAATGATAGTCCCACATACTTGTGGCACTGCCGCCTTGGTCACATTGGTGTCAAGCGCATGAAGAAGCTCCATGCTGATGGACTTCTAGAGTCTCTCGATTATGAATCATTTGACACATGTGAACCATGCCTTATGGGCAAAATGACCAAGACTCCGTTCTCCAGAACTATGGAGCAAGCAACCAACTTATTGGAAATCATACATACTGATGTGTGTGGTCCAATGAGTGTTGAGGCTCGCAGAGGATATCGTTATGTTCTCACTCTCACTGATGACTTGAGTAGATATGGGTATGTCTACTTGATGAAGCACAAGTCTGAGACCTTTGAAAAGTTCAAGGAATTTTAGAATGAGGTAGAGAATCAACGTGAATGAAAGATAAAGTTCTTACGATCAGATCGTGGACGAGAGTATTTAAGTCACGAATTTGGTACACACTTAAGAAAATGTGGAATCGTTTCACAACTCACGCCGCCTGGAACACCTCAGCGTAACGGTGTGTCTGAATGTTGTAATCGCACTCTATTGGATATGGTGCGATCTATGATGTCTCTTACCGATTTACCGCTATCATTTTGGGGATACGCTCTAGAGACAGCTACATTCACTTTAAATAGGGCACCGTCTAAATCCGTTGAGACGACACCGTATGAATTATGGTTTGGAAAGAAACCTAAGTTGTCGTTTCTAAAAGTTTGGGGATGCGATGCTTATGTCAAGAAACTTCAACCTGAAAAGCTCGAACCCAAGTCGAAAAAATGCGTCTTCATAGGATACCCTAAGGAAACCATTGGGTATACCTTCTACCTTAGATCCGAAGGCAAGATCTTTGTTGCCAAGAACGGATCCTTTCTGGAAAAAGAGTTTCTCTCGAAAGGAGTAAGTGGGAGGAAAGTAGAACTTGATGAAGTACTACCTCTTGAACCGGAAAGTAGTGCAGCTCAGGAAAATGTTCCTGTGGTGCCTACACCGACTGGATAGGAAATTAATGATGATGATCAAGGTACTTTGGATCAAGTTGCTACTGAACTTCGTAGGTCCACAAGGACACGTTCCACACTAGAGTAGTATGGCAACCCTGTCCTGGAAATCATGTTGTTAGACAACGGTGAACCTTCGAACTATGAAGAAGCGATGGCGGGCCCAGATTCCAACAAATGGCTAGAAGCCATGCAGTTCGAGATAGAATCCATGTATGAAAACAAAGTATGGACTTTCACTGACTTGCCCAATGATCGGCGAGCGATAGAAAACAAATGGATCTTTAAGAAGAAGACGGACGCGGATGGTAATGTCACCATCTATAAAGCTCGACTTGTTGCTAAGGGTTATCGACAGGTTCAAGGGGTCGACTACGATGAGACTTTCTCTCCCGTAGCAAAGCTTAAGTCCGTCTGAATCATGTTAGCAATTGCCGCATACTATGATTATGAGATATGGCAGATGGATGTCAAAACGGCATTCCTTAACGGTTATCTTAAGGAAGAGCTGTATATGATATAGCCAGAAGGTTTTGTCGATCCTAAGAATGCTAACAAAGTATGCAAGCTCCAACGATCCATTTATGGGCTGGTGCAAGCATCTCGGAGTTGGAACATTCGCTTTGATGAGATGATCAAAGCATTTGGGTTTATGTAGACTTATGGAGAAGCCTGCGTTTACAAGAAAGTGAGTGGGAGCTCTATAGCATTTCTCATATTATATGTAGATGACATACTTTTGATGGGAAATGATATAGAATTCTTGGACATCATTAAGGCCTACTTGAATAAGTGTTCTTCAATGAAGGACCTTGGAGAAGCTGCTTACATATTAGGCATCAAGATATATAGGGATAGATCGAGACGCCTCATAGGTCTTTCACAAAGTACATACCTTGATAATATTTTGAAGAAGTTCAAAATGGATCAGTCCAAGAAAGGGTTCTTGCCTGTATTGCAAGGTGTGAGATTGAGCTCGGCTCAATGCCCGACCACTTCAAAAGATAAAGAAGAGATGAGTGTCATCCCCTATGCCTCAGCCATAGGATCTATTATGTATGCCATGCTGTGTACTAGACCAGATGTAAACCTTGCCGTAAGTTTGGTAGGTAGGTACCAAAGTAATCCCGGCAAGGAACACTGGACAGTGGTCAAGAATATCCTAAAGTGCCTGAAAAGGACAAAGGACATGTTTCTCGTTTATGGAGGTGACGAAGAGCTCGTCGTAAAGGGTTACATCGACGCTAGCTTCGACACAGATCTGGATGACTCTAAGTCACAAACCGGATACGTGTATATGTTGAATTGTGGAGTAGTAAGCTGGTGCAGTTGCAAGCAGAGCGTCGTGGCGGGATCTACATGTGAAGCGTAGCACATGGCAGCCTCGGAGGCAGTGCATGAAGCAATATGGATGAAGGAGTTCATCACCGACCTAGGAGTCATACCCAATGCGTCGGGGCCAATCACTCTCTTCTGTGACAACACTGGAGCTATTGCCCTTGCCAAGGATCCCAGGTTTCACAAGAAGACCAGGCACATCAAGCGTCGTTTCAACTCCATCCGTGAAAATGTTCAAGATGGAGACATAGATATTTGCAAAGTACATACGGATCTGAATGTCGCAGATCCATTGACTAAACCTCTTCCGCGAGCAAAACATGATCAACACCAGAACTCTATGGGTGTTCGATTCATCACAATGTAACTAGATTATTGACTCTAGTGCAAGTGGGAGACTGTTGGAAATATGCCCTAGAGGCAATAATAAAAGGATTATTATTATATTTCTTTGTTCATGATAGTTGTCTTTTATTCATGCTATAATTGTATTATCCGGAAATCGTAATACACGTGTGAATACTTAGACCACGACATGTCCCTAGTGAGCCTCTAGTTGACTAGCTCGTTGATAAACTGATAGTCATGGTTTCCTGACTATGGACAATGGATGTCGTTGATAACGGGATCACATCATTAGGAGAATGATGTGATGGACAAGACCCAATCCTAAGCATAGCACAAGATCGTGTAGTTCGTTTTGCTAGAGGTTTTCCTATGTCAAGTATCTCTTCCTTAGACCATGAGATCGTGTAAATCCCGGATACCGTAGGAGTGCTTTGGGTGTACCAAACGTCACAATGTAACTGGGTGACTATAAAGGTGCACTACAGGTATCTCCGAAAGTGTCTGTTGGGTTGACACGGATCGAGACTGGGATTTGTCACTCCGTATAACGGAGAGGTATCACTGGGCCCACTCGGTAATGCATCATCATAATGAGCTCAAAGTGACCAAGTGTCTGGTGACGGGATCATGCATTACGGTACGAGTAAAGTGACTTGCCGGTAACGAGACTGAACGAGGTATTGGGATACCGACGATCGAGTCTCGGGCAAGTAACGTACCGATTGACAAAGGGAATTGTATACAGGGTTGCTTAAATCCTCGACATCGTGGTTCATCCGATGAGATCATCGAGGAGCATGTGGGAGCCAACATGGGTATCCAGATCCCACTGTTGGTTATTGACCGGAGAGCCGTCTCAGTCATGTCTACATGTCTCCCGAACCCGTAGGGTCTACACACTTAAGGTTCGGTGACGCTAGGGTTGTATGAATATGAGTATGCAGCAAACCGAAAGTTGTTCGGAGTCCCGGATGAGATCCCGGACATCACGACGAGTTCCAGAAGGGTCCGGAGGTAAAGAATTATATATAGGAAGTGTTGTTTCGGCCATCGGGAAAGTTTCGGGGTCCACCGGTATTGTACCGGGACCACCGGAACAGTCCCGGGGGTCCACCGGGTGGGGCCACCTATCCCGGAAGGCCCCGTGGGCTGAAGTGGGGAGGGAACCAGCCCCTGGTGGGCTGGTGCGCCCCCCACTTGGGCCCCCCTGCGCCTAGGGTTGGAAACCCTAGGGGGGCACACCACTTGCCTTGGGGGGCACTCCACCCCCCTGGCCGCCGCCCCCCCTTGGGAGATTCAATCTCCAGGGCCGGCGCCCCCCCTGGGGGCCTATATAAAGGAGGGGGAGGGAGCTCAGCCACACCCTGAGTCTTGGCGCCTCCCTTCCCCTGCTACACCTCATCCTCCTCCCGTAGTTGCTTGGCGAAGCCCTGCCGGAGCCCTGCTGCATCCACCACCACGCCGTCGTGCCGCTGGATCTTCATCAACCTCTCCTTCCCCCTTGCTGGATCAAGACGGAGGAGACGTCACGCTGACCGTACGTGTGTTGAACACGGAGGTGCCGTCCGTTTGGCGCTAGGATCTCCAGTGATAGGATCACGACGAGAACGACTCCCTCAACCCCGTTCTCTTGAACGCTTCCGCACGCGATCTACAAGGGTATGTAGATGCATCTCTCTCTCTCTCGTTGCTAGATGAACTCATAGATGGATCTTGGTGAATGTAGGAAATTTTATTTTATGCAACGTTCCCCAAGAATGAATACGTCAAAAATCATAGATATGTTGGAGACGTATTACTAATCTCAAACCTCAACTTGAAAAACTTAAAAACTGCTACCTTTACTTGTTGAGGGTCTAATCACCCCCTGATGTCTACTACACAACCTTATTCTTGTAGATGTTGTTGGGCCTCCAAGTGCAGAGGTTTGTAGGACAGTAGCAAGTTTCCCTCAAGTGGATGACATAAGGTTTATCAATCCGTGGGAGGCGTAGGATGAAGATGGTCTCGCTCAAACAACCCTGCAACCAAATAACAAAGAGTCTCTTCTGTCCCCAACACACCCAATACAATGGTAAATTGTATAGGTGCACTAGTTCTGCAACGAGATGGTGATACAAGTGCAATATGGATGGTAGATATAGGTATTTGTAATCTGAAAATATAAAAACAGCAAGGTAACAAGTGATAAAAGTGAGCGTAAACGGTATTGCAATGCTAGGAAACAAGGCCTAAGGTTCATACTTTCACTAGTGCAAGTTCTCTCATCAATAATAACATAATTGGATCATATAACTATCCCTCAACATGCAACAAAGAGTCACTCCAAAGCCACTAATAGCGGAGAACAAATGAAGATATTATGGTAGGGTACGAAACCACCTCAAAGTTATCCTTTCTGTTCTATCTATTCAAGAGTCCTTAGTAAAATAACACGAAGCTATTCTTTTCGTTCAATCTATCATAGAGTTCGTACTAGAATAACACCTTAAGACACAAATCAACCAAAACCCTAATGTCACCTAGATACTCCATTGTCACGTCAAGTATCCGTGGGCATCATTATACGATATGCATCACACAATCTCAGATTCATCTATTCAACCAACACAAAGTACTTCAAAGAGTGCCCCAAAGTTTCTACCGGAGATTCAAGACGAAAACGTGTGCCAACCCCTATGCATAGATTCCCAAGGTCACGGAACCCGCAAGTTGATCACCAAAACATATATCAAGTGGATCATGTGAATATCCCATTGTCACCATAGATAAGCACGGCAAGACATACATCAAGTGTTCTCAAATCCTTAAAGACTCAATCTGATAAGATAACTTGAAAGGGAAAACTCAATCCATTACAATAGAGTAGAGGGGGAGAAAGATCATGAGATCCAACTATAATAGCAAAGCTCGCGATACTTCAAGATCGTATCACCTCAAGAACACGAGAGAGAGAGAGAGAGAGATCAAACACATAGCTACTGGTATACCCTCAGCCCCGAGGGTGAACTACTCCCTCCTTGTCATGGAGAGCACCGGGATGATGAAGATGGCCACCAGTGATGGGTTCCCCTTCCGGCAGGGTGCCGGGAAGGGCTCCCGAGAGGTTTTTGGTGGCTACAGAGGCTTGTGGCGGCGAAACTCCCAATCTATTGTTGTCCCCGATGTTTTAGGGTATATGGACTTATATAGGAGAAAGAAGTCGGTCGAGGGAGCCACGAGGGGCCCACGAGGGTGGAGGGCGCGCCCAGGTGGGGTGGGCGCGCTCCCCTGTCTCATGGCCTCCTCTAAGCTTCCCTGACTTGCACTCCAAGTCCCCTGGATTGCTTCCATTCCAAAAATAATGCTCCCGAAGGTTTCATTCCGTTTGGACTCCGTTTGATATTCCTTTTCTTCGAAACACTGAAATAGGCAAGAAAACAGCAATATGGGTTGGGCCTCCGGTTAATAGGTTAGTCCCAAAAATAATATATAAGTGCTTAGTAAAGCCCATAAACATCCAAAATAGATAATAAAATAGCATGAATGCTTCATAAATTATAGATACGTTGGAGACGTATCAGCATCCCCAAGCTTAATCCTGCTCGTCCTCAAGTAGGTAAATGATAAAAGAAAGAATTTATGAAGTGTGAATGCTAGCATGTGCACAAGTTTGATCAATGATAATTTCAATCACCTTTTCTAGCATGATTATATGTCAAATAGTAGTTCATCTCATAAAACTTCTCAAGATCAAGTAACAAGCTATTCACATGTTAAAGCATAGACCATAAACTTTCTTGAAAACTAGCAAACTTCATTCTTAGTCATCAAACAATTACAATTCATCTTATTTTCAGGAAGGGTCTATGTCAGAGCTTTGATTTAGCAAACTCCATATACTCAACTATTATATAGTCTTCCATGATTGCTACCACTCAAAGCATATTCTTAGAACAAATAGCATTCATTGAACACAGAGAAAGATAGGGGCTTAGTGTTTCGCCTCCCAACTCACTTATCATATAGATAATTGTCAAAAATAATAATTCATGGTCAAATATATTTGCATGGCCATATATGCTTAGATCTTTCCCCAACACACGATGCTTGCCAACTAAAGAGTAGGTAGGAATGACAAGGAATACTACTAACTCTTGCATAAAAGTAAAAGATAGGCCCTTCGCAGAGGGAAGCAGGGATTTGCAGAGGTGCCAGAGCTCGATTTTGAACTAGAGATGAAAATAATTTTGAGAGGTATGCTTTCATTGTCAACATAACAACCAAGAGTTCCCAATATCTTCCATACTACATACATTATAGGCGGTTCCCAAACAAAATGGTAAAGTTTTTACTCCCCCTCCACCAACAATCATCAATCCATGGCTTTCCCGAAACGACGGGTGCCTCCAACTAACATCAATCCTGGGGGAGTTTTGTTTGCAATTATTTTTTATTTGATTTTGATCTTTTGATCATGGGACTGGGCATCCCAGTTACCAGCCATTTTTCTCGTGAATGATGAGCGGAGTCCACTCATCGTGAGAATAACCCACCTAGCATGGAAGATACTGACAGCCCCTAGTCGCTACATGAGCGATTCGGGCATACAAAACAGATTATTATTTGAAGGTTTAGAGTTTGTCACATGCAAATTTACTTGGAATGGCAGGTAAATACCGCATATAGGTAGGTATGGTGGACACTCATGGGAAACTTGGTTTAAGGAATTTGGATGCACACGCAATATTCCTGCTTAGTACAGATATTTTGGCTAGCAAAGAATTCTAAAAAGCAAGCACCACATGTTGGAGGATCTATAACAATATAACTTCCATACAAATACAAGCATAACTCATTACGTTGTCTTCCTTGTCCAACTTCAACTAATTTGCTTTGGTTTGAAAATAATTAATGGGGCTCACAATCATAGAAGATGTCTAAGATAGTATATTTATATGTGAAATCTCTCTTCCTTCAATATTCTTTCATGAATTATTTAAGTGACCAATACAATGTTTGCTAACCTTCAATAAATTTACTACCTCTACTTATTAGATGTGAAGTCATTACTCCCAACGGGATAACCATATGAAACATATATAATTTCAGATTTATTAGATGTGAAGCCATTACTCCCAACTGCATTTTTTTCAACCTTTTCCCTTTTCGAGAGGCACAGATGTGCCTCTCGCGGTAGCAGGTCTGTGGCTACATGAGAAGCAAAGATGTGCCTCTCATGGAAGCAACACTACGCTTCCATGGGAAGCAAATTTGTGTCTCTCGAGGAAGCAAAAAAAGTGGTTTTCCCTTGTCAAGTGCGAAATCAATTATGTGCCTCCATGAGAAGCAAATATGTGCCTGTCGCGGAAGAAAAAAATGTCTTTTTTTTCTATTCCGAGAGACACAACTATGCCTCTACGAGAAACAAATATGTGTCTCTCGTGAAAGCAAAAATGTATTATTTTTTGCGCAATTGTTTTGTCAAAAAGTAGGGATAACTCGGCAAAAGTCGAAAAGCCAAAATAAAACGGAAAACCCATCTAAAACCCGACAACGGCTATAGAAAAGAAATTGAGGGAGCGCCCAACACGTGACTCATGGCGGTGGCTAAGAGCGTGCCACTTAGCACACACTCATCCCACCAAAATTGAACCTTATGAGGCTCCCACATGGGGTATCCCCTTGGTTAGTTTATTTAGTCTAAACACACTCGACTTTATCGATTATAAAAGTTCATAGGAATACAATATAGATCCGGCGGATTAAGGAGCCACAGATGGCGTCCTAAAGAAAGACCTAGAGTATGTTTAGCGAGGCTATGTGCCTCAAGATTAGTTTCTCTTCCTTCGAAGATGAAGGAATATGAGAGAACTGCTGAGATGTAAGATTGATCTCCTTAATAATGCTAGATTGTAACCCACCCATATTTCCGTGGATATCTTTGATCACACCTTGACAGTCTAAAGCTATCTATATGTCTTCAAGTGATAAGTCAAGAGCAAGTGAAAGCGCTTCTCGACAAGCCAAAGCCTCCAATGATGTTGGGTCTGTCACACCTTGACATTTTATCGCTGAAGAGCCTAGATATTTCCGAGTGGATTCCCTACAAACTGTGATGTAAGTGCCTTCCATTGCATCGCGTGACACGGCACCATCAACATGAATTTTTGCAGTTCCTGCAGGCGGCGGGATCCATCTATAATGTTGTCTCAGAGGTGTTTGAGCTTCAAGGGTTTGCAAATCTGAAGCTCTCTTAGATAATTCTTAACAAACTGATTAGTAGAAAACGGCCCCTGATATACATGCTCATGGATAGCCTTTCTTCGAGCATGCCAAATCGCCCATAGTGTTACAAGTATCTTGATGAAATCCTCATGCGGTATAGACTCCATCAGTGAGAAAATGAAACATTTTGCATCGGGTTCTTTACACCTCATCATCACTTCCACCAGATTATCATCCTCTAATGCCCAAACGCAGCGTGCCATGTTACACTCCATCAAAGAATGTCGCCAGGAATCTTTAGAGCCACAAAGTCCACACTCTGATTGTACTACCATCTTCCGGTGTTTGAGCAAGTCTGAAGTTGGCAAGGACTGTTGTGCTAGCCTCCATAGAAAAAATTGATTTTTTATGGAACATCATCTTCCACATTTTCGTCCATGCTTTTATTTCTCCCTCAGAATTTGAGTTGTCATCACGACCTTCCAACCATGCTTCCTGACGGAGTTTAGTTGATACCAGCATGCGGTATGCCGAGCGTACGTATCCCCTTGGTTAGTTGCTCCCCACCTATGGAGCAACATAGGACTAAGGCCCCGGTCGACATTTTCTTTAATTGGGGATGACTGCTCAGGAACGCACGCGTGAATGCTATTTCTCACTCTACGGCGAGACCGAAGGTACACTGGCAAACCCTATTTGGCGCTGCAGGCGCCGATTAAGGTCAATTTTCCTAACCGGCGCCTGCAGTGCCCCGCGCTAGGCCGGCCCATATAATTCTTTTCCTTCTGTGTTTTTAAACTGCAAAAATGCGCGCGCTGATAAAGATTCAAACCAACGACCACCCCTTTCTATATGAAGTGGTGAAACCACCGCACCACCAAGACAGATCTGGTTTTCTCGAACCTTTCCACACTTTTAATCTTTCTTTTCTATTTTCTCCTTTTTTCTTTTTCTTTTACTTCTTTTTTTCTATAATTTAACTTTTTTCTTCTTCCTGGGTCAACGAATTGTCTTGCAAATATGTGAACTTTTTCTTCAAATTGATGAACTTATATTGAAATTCCATGAACTTTTTCAAATTCAATGAACTTTTTCCAAATTGATGAACTTTTTTTTCAACTTTTCGTGTAATTCTATAAAAAACATGAACTGTTTTTAAAGTTTTCTCATGAACTATTTTCAAAATTGATGAACTTTTTCTCAAATTCGGTGAACTCTTTTCAAAATCAATGAACATTCTTCTAATTATGATGAAATTTTTCACATTTGATGAACTTTTTCCAATTATGATGAACTTTTCTCAAATTTGATGAACTTTTTTTCAGATTCGATGAATTTTCTTCAAATTTTGATGAACTTTTTAAAAACCAATGAACTGTTTTTAAATTTGAATTTTTCTAAAAAGTTTTCATATTTTTTTAAGAAAAGTGCTTGCATTTAGCAAAAAAAGGCAAAGAAAACCGTTACAAGAAAATGACGATTTTGGAAGTTTCCTAGGCCGGGGTCTTTGCGAGGTGGAGGAGAACAAACGGCTTTACAAAGCACAAGTTGGTCAATGGCGTAGTGGTTCGTGCACCCGTACCTATAGGTTCAGGTACTGAGTTCGAATCCGGAATTCCCTATTGGACGCTCGTTGCGTCGAACTGTCGCCGAATCGCACAGGGGGATCTGACTAGCGAGCAAGTCTGGGCCGGCCCTGTAGGGTCTACCAGGTTCCGGTTTTGGGAACCTTCTAGAGTGTTCCCAGTAGATTCTTACTGGTTTTGGGAACCATCTAGAAGGTTCCTGAACCGCTTTTTATTTTCCTTTATTTTTCTTTTTTTTACTCTTTCTGTTTTTTATTTTTTATTTTCTGGTTCTTTTTTCTTTTCTTTTCGTTACTTTTTTGTTTTCTTTCAGTTTTCCTTTTCAAGTTAATTTCTCTTTTCAACAAATTTTCTTTCTTTGGTTTTTTATTACCTTTACTTTTATTCTCTTTTTATCAAACTTTCTTCAAAATATTTAAGTGTTTGTTCATGTTTCCAGAAAATGTTCGATTTTCAAAAAATTAAAAATTGTTCCAAACTTTTGAAATTCAGAAACTGTACCAGATTTAAATTTTGTGTCCACGTATTCAAAAACATTCATGGTTCCAAATTTGTTCGGGATTTTTCAAAATTGTTCTCCCTTTCAAAATTTGTTCTCAAGATTCAACAAATGTTCGTGCTTTATAGAATTGTTCGTTGTTCAAAATTTGTTATCCGTTTCTAAATTTGTTCTCAAGATTCAAAAAATGTTATTGCTTGCTTTTTTTCCACAAATTCCAAAACATTATTGTTGTAAAAAAATATCCAGTTTTCGAAAAATTGTTCTCATCACAAAACAAAGTTCAAAACTTTCAAAATTCAGAAAAATGTACCGGATTTCAATTTTTGTTCACCTATTTAAAACAAATTCACCCTTCCAAATTTGTTTGGGGTTTTTCAAAATTGTTCTCCATTTCAAAAAAAAAATCACAAAATTAAAAAATGTTTTGTTCTTCGAGAAATTGTTCATGCTTCAAAATTTGTTCTCCAAGTTTGTATAGAAATTCAAAACTTTCCCATTTTGAAAATTTGTTCACAAATTCGGAATATGTTCAAAAAGCGTTTAGAAATTTTTAAAAATATTCTCCTTTGCAAAGTTGCTACAAATTCAAAAATGATCATATTTTCATCATTTGTTCTTAATTCAAAAAATGTTCAGGAATTTTATAAAATGTTCCTGTTTTGAAAACAATGTTCGCATATTTCAAATTTGTTGCTGTTTCTAAAAGTGTTAACATTTTTTTCAAAAACATGTTCATAGTTTTAAAACAGATTCTCGTTTTCACTATTGCTCCTTTATTTTATTTTTCAGATTTCGCAAAAAAAAATTGTGTCTTTAAAATTTTGTCATTTTTTCTTAAACATATTGGTTTTTCAGAAGAACAATTTACTTTTGTGGGAAGAAAATCTCCTTCGAAATTAAAAAAAATCGCTGAGCTAGTGAGGTCGTTCTCTCACGGGAGATCAGGTGTTTGGTCGCACTAAAACTCGTTTTTTGCGAAATTTGTGCTGGCTATTCTTTTCTTCTTTTATGTTTTCCCGCTTTTGTTCGTTTCTTTAAAAGTCGCGCTGTAAATCCCCAAGAGAAGTCTTCCGGGCGGACTGGTTAGCAAAGCGTGCGCGCCTGCTGCTGATCGTGTGTTCGATTCCTGCCAGTGCATTCGATTTTTGTTTTTTTTAAACGCGCGTCGCGCAAATGGGCCGGCCCAGTTCAGCGACCTCCTGTGCGAAACC
The DNA here is from genome assembly GCF_018294505.1 of Triticum aestivum. Taxonomy (NCBI): domain Eukaryota; kingdom Viridiplantae; phylum Streptophyta; class Magnoliopsida; order Poales; family Poaceae; genus Triticum; species Triticum aestivum. The sequence continues at coordinate 679,095,206 of NC_057798.1, read as the reverse complement.
TCGTCTGCTTGCCGCAATAAGCGGCGTATAGGAGCTCTCTTCGAATCCTGCTCCTTGCGCCTTTTGTGCTCTTTACACAGAAAGAGGACAAATGGGCCGGCCCGCTACACGCCCCTGCAAGCGCCAGACTCATTAATCGGCGCCGTGAGCGCCGACTATTTTAGATTTGGATCTTTTTCTTATTTCAAAAGGAGCTCCCAGGTACACTTGCCTAAGGGATTTCGCCTCTGCATTCTAACTGGACAGGCCCATTTGTTAGTCTTGCTGTAGCGTTTGCTCGGTCGAGGTGTCGATCGCTGTACTTGTTGGTCTGGTTTCCTTTAGAAGTTTTTTCTGTTTTATTTCCTTTTGTTTATCCTTCCTATTTTCTTTGTTTCTTCTCGGTTTTATTTTATTTTATGTTTTCTTTCTATTTTCACTAGTTTACTTCGTTTCTTTATTGGATTTTTGGTGTTTTTTCTTTTTCTTTGTTTTTGTTTCTTTTTTATTTTTCATTGATTTATTTCTTTCTTTTTTTCTTCTTTTTCTTGGGTTTCCTTTTTGTATCTTTCTTGTTTTTCATCAGTTTTCTTCATTTAC